>NW_028275006.1:128421-193070 GCF_037043125.1 Eumetopias jubatus
CTTTGTGACCCAGTGACTTCCTCTGAAAATGGAGATTAGACTGTCCACTCCTCGGCAGTGTAAATATGGGTGTAAAATTGTCTGTGGTTTGGGGATAAACCTATAAATGTAGTGAAATTGGTTAGACAGTCTCTCCAAAGGTTGGCTCTGTGAAGGGTGAAGGAAAAGTAGAGATACCAGCCAAGGAACCTGGGTGGCAGGCACAGTAAGAGTATGGAAAGAACCTGGTTGCTGAGTGGCAGTGGAAGCAGGATCGTTGTTGGGGTGTGGGGTTGTCTATCTGTCCAGTTAATAAGGTCCCATTTTTTTCCTTCAGTCTATGCATCGTGAATGATGATCTGTTTGTGAAGGATGCCAACCCCAAGGAGACCCAGAGCACATTCTCTATCCCAGTGCCCACACCCTCCTGCAGCTCCTGGCCCACCCTTTGCCAGAAGCAGCAGGAAATGGGGCAGACTTTCTCCACCCAGTCTGGGATGAATTTCCAGTGGTCTCAGAAGTGAGTGCTGGGGGTGCATGGGGATAGGAGGGAGCTGGGAGTAACCAAGATTGAATTATGTCAACTTGCAGGTAATTTGTTTTGCTCATTTAGTTCACTCATTATCAACCCTGAACATTATCCTTTCATTACTTAAAGCTAAGCAGTTTGTTTATTTGTTTATTTATTTATTTATTTATTTACTTACTTACTTACTTACTTATTTTTAGCTAGCCTGTTTTTTAAAACAGTTGTTCATTGCTTTCCTAAATCCATGGACCTGCACCTTTATTGACAGACATTTTGGTTTCAGGAATTTTTCCCAGTACACACTGTGCCACAGGGCTCATTCCACTGCCTAAGTTGTGATAAATGTAGTGGCGTGTTTCTTTTGCATGGATTGGGAAATGGTACTGTGCAATCAGATTGTCTCCAGCTTTAGTTTTAATGGATGTCAGCTGTGCTTTCTCCACACTAGGTAACTTCATGACAGCCAGTGGGACTATATTGGTTCTCACATGGCCCAAGGTGAGGTTCAGGAATTCAGGCCAAATGAGCCGAAACTGGGTGGCCTGGGGAGGAGACTCAGGGCTCCTGGCTCTGCTGATCTCCCAACTCCCTCTCTTCACTTCCTCCAGGCCAAGCACATGATCCCAGAGGAGACCCTCACTCAGACTCATCCAGGATCCTGAGAACACAACCCTGACAAGAAACTGTTTTTGTAGTCATCTTCATCATCTTTGCTGTCTATTTTCTCTAGCCTGAGTTAATCTCTGACTGAGCGGGAGGTTTGCTGGGAGCTGGGAAGCCAACGTTTAACTGACACTAATCTGCTTAAGGACCAACTGCGTATTTTCTCACCCGGGATCCCCGATTCTCTTCTTAATAAATAGTGGCATTGTGTGTTATGTTGTATCTCTGCAAAATCCATTCAAGGCCTGTATTTTGATCACTGGTCTACAGAGAAAGAAAAGGAGATCCAAAGAGGGTCAGTGACTCTTGGAGAACAGTAGGGTAGAGACTCAAATACTAGACCTCTCTTTAAAGCCCAGGCTCTGTGTGTGCCCCATGGCTGTGTGGCTACCAGGGTGGGGGATGTTCTCTTATTCTGTTATACCCGGGGATAGTGTTCTGTGCCCCTAGTGTATTAGTCAAATATTTTAAGGCAGAGAACAGTATTCTTTCTTAGCCATACAAATCTATTCAAATTTAAAAGCAATCCATTTAGGGGAAAACAGCATTAAAGAGCACAAGAGAACTTGGGAAGAATAAATTGCCATCATATATAACTTATATTGTATTAATATCCTTGACATATAAAGGAATCACTAGAAAGAGGGAAACAGGTATGAATCAAGAATTGTTATTAAAATCAATAGGAATACCCAAGATATGCATGAAATCTATCCAACCATAATAACCTACAAAAACACAACTGCAAATATTTAGACACGGTACTAAATGAGAAAGTAAAGCTGACCTGGAGGCTGGTATTCTCTGTCCCCAGTGTTCTAGTCAGATATTTTTATACATAGAATAGTATTACCTTCTTAGCCATATACATCTATTGAAAAGCAACGTGTTTGAAGAAAAGCAGCATTAAAAAGCACATGAAAATCTTGGGATAAAAAATTGTCCTCATGTATACCTGATATAAATATCCTTGATATATTAAAAAAAATCAGTAGATCAGATACTGAGATCAACCTAAAATTCTTATTAAAAGTAAATAGTAATGCACCCAAAGTCTATGAAAGTCTATCCAAACATAATAATAATAAAAACACATTTGCAAACTTTGAGATAAGATACTAATATATAGGGGCGCCTGGGTGGCTCAGTTGGTTAAGCGACTGCCTTCAGCTCAGGTCATGATCCTGGAGTCCCGGGATCGAGTCCCGCATCAGGCTCCCTGCTCAGCAGGGAGTCTGTTTCTCCCTCTGACCCTCTTCCCTCTCGTGCTCTCTATCTCTCATTCTCTCTCTCTCAAATAAATAAATAAAATCTTAAAAAAAAGATACTAATATATATATATATATAGTGTGTGTGTGTGTTTGTGTGTGTGTGTGCACGCACGTGCGTGTGTATCTGTCTGTATTGATACACTGTATAGGATGTGTAGAAAACTTACTAATTATAAAAGTACATCGTGTCAGGTAAAAATATTTGGAAAAGACATAACCTCTTAGAAGCAGGATTTTTTTTTTTCTATAGGTCAGAGAACCCCCCCCCCCCGGTGTGTAAGGTACCTATTGGGGTCTGGAGGAGATGGAGAATTATTGATATGAGGAAGGCCCCTCAGAGTCAGTTCTGGAAGGCGTTCACAGGTGGACCCTCCCTTGAGGCCTAGGAGCATAGTGGAAGGAGGGGGTTCAAATGTAGGGGCAGACCTTGTATGCCTTCATGAGCAGATAAGTAAACAGCCCTTCAGACCTATGCCTCCTGGGCAGCCTCTAGGTTGCTACCATCTATGGTTGAGAACTAGGAATGCTCCCCTAATTACTTCCATGTCTATTGCAATCCTTATTCTCCATCCTGTTTATAAAACACATAACTACTCAATCAAAATCGGGCAGGTCTGAGGCCACAGGAAATTACTCAGAATAGGAAAGGCAAAAGCAATCCCAAGGTTCCCAGCCTGGTATCTGCTGGGACACCTGCCACCTGCTAGGACACCTGCTGGATGGGAACCTGCCATCCTAGCTCTGATGTTTTTTGCCTTACAAGGGTCCTGCTCAGATGTTTATCTTCTATGCACCCAATGAAGCTTTGGGTTAAGGATCAAGATCATAACCCATTTCCTTTTGTTTCATGTGCTTTTGTGACCCTAGTTTTTTAACTTTTTTGTCATCCATTCTCTCTGTATCAGCAGAAAGACTGCCCTCCTATGTCATCACTGGGTGTTCTGTAAGCCAAAGCTTAATTTTATATGTAATGGGGACTTATGAAGATTTCTGAATGGGTGTAGTGACAAAATCATCTTCCTTTTGAATGCCAGTGACAAATATATATTAACAATATAAATATTATAAATATGTATATGTATACATATATATTTCCATACCTAATCTTACCAATTAATAACTATCCTTTTTTTAAAAAATTACTAAAACAGAAATTTCTGTAGTAATTTTAACAACGAGGGTGTTATGCTCAAATTTTTTGAAAACACACCTGCTTTTGAAAATGCAAATTTGTTCCAGTTCTATTGAGTTTATCTGAGAGAAACACTAGATAAAAGAGGATAATTAGACCCAACTGAACCAAGCCACAAACCTCAAATATCTACCAGCTCCCTCAGTTCACAGTGTTATCAGCCACACCCATCCACATTTGATGTTAGCATTTTCTGTGTGATTCAGTTAGCTTTCTTTCCACCATTTGATATCTTTACTATGTATGCTCTGATCAATGAACATGGTATGTCTCATCATGTATTTAGATTTCATCATTATTTTGTAGTTTTCAGCATACAAGTCCTATAAAGGTTTCTTAAAATTACACCTAAATATTTTTGAGTGATTGCAAATGACATGGAGCTTTTAGGTTCAAATTAGAATGTCTATGTGTTCATTGCTACTTTATAGACATGCAATTGGTTTTTCCATTTATCTTGTATCCTATTACCTTGTTAAACTCACTTACTAGTTTGAAGAAGTGTCTGTGTGTGTGTGCGTGTGTGTGTGTGTGTGTGTGTGTGTGTGTGTGTGTTTTCCTTGGGATTTTCTACATAGACAATTATGTCATCTACAAATAAGGAGATCTTTTTTTCTTCCTCTCAAATCTGTATGTCTTTTAGTTCCACTTTTTAAATTTTCTTTCTTTCTTTCTTTCTTTCTTTCTTTCTTTCTTTCTTTCTTTCTCTCTCTCTCTTTCTTTCTTTCTTTCCTTTTCTTTTTCTTTCTTCTTTCTTTCCTTTTCTTTCTTTCTCTTCCTTCCTTCCTTCCTTCCTTCCTTCCTTCCTTCCTTCCTTCCTTCTTTCTTTCTTTCTTTCTTTCTTTCTTTCTTTCTTTCTTTCTTTCTTTCTTTCTTTCTTTCTTTCTTTCTTTCTTTCTTTCTTTCTTTCTTTCTTTCTTTCTTCTTCTTTCTTTCTTTCTATCTTTCTTTCTTTCCCTCTCTTTTGCCCATTGCCCCTGCTGGAACTTCCACACCATGTTCAATAGAAGTAGTGAGAGTGTACAATTTTCAATTTTTCCAGATATTATTAGGTAGGAAACCATTCAGTCTAGCATCATTAAATATAATCTTGCTGTAGATTTTTTTGTAGATGCTCTTTATTAAGTTGAAGAAGTTTGCCTTTATTTCACAAAGAGAAAATCAGTTAGAGCTAATAAGTGAATTTGGCAATGTTGCAGACTACAATATCAAAATTTTAAAAAATGTATTTCTATGCATCATCACAGAACAATCTGAAAATGAAATTAAGAAGATAAATTCAAATACAGTAGCATCAAAGAGAATAAAACACACGAATAAATTTAACTGGGAAAACGCAAAACTTACATTCTGAAAACCACAAAGCATCATTGAAAAAAATCAAGACCTACTTAAATGGAAAGATGGAGGAGGAGGCAAGATGGTGGAAGAATAGGGGACCTCCTTTCATGTGGTCCCTTGAATTTAGCTAGATAACTATCAAATCATTCTGAACACCCACGAATTCAACCTGAGATGTAAGAAAAAAAAATCTGGAACTCTACAAGTAGAAAAGCGACCACTTTCTGCAAGGTAGCAGGTGCAGAGGAGTGAATCTGAGGGGATATATCAGAAGATAAACAGTGGGGGGAGGGAGCCTCAGTAAGCTGGCTACCAGAAAGCGATATAGCCCAAGAGGGCAAAATCAGAACCCTTAGATGTCTGCTCCAGTGAGAGACATCCCTGACTGAAAGGAGCTCGGGTGGTGAAAGGGGGCAAATTTCTAGATGGGACTGTGTGGTCTCAGGATCCCTGGAGTCACAGAAATAACCCGGGTGCCTGAGCCAGTAGAGTTCCCAAGCATTGGAGCAGGGAAAATGGTTAGGGTCAGTGAGCCCAGGAGGGGACTCTCAGCTCGGTTTGCCATAAACTGAGAGCAGAGGCTCGATGGGGTGACTGCTCTCCGTGTGGGGACCGTGCAAATGACAGGAACTCAGAGCGCCTTCGCCTTCCCATGGGAGTGGCAGAGTGGGTGCGTGCAGACTCCGGGGACAGCTCTCAGTGCCTGAACCCTGCAATAAGCAGGAATGCGGCGGCCCTCTGCCTCCCTCCCAGGGGCTGAGTGGGTGCATGCATGGCAAGGCAACAGCTCTCAGGGTGAGAACCCTGTAAAGGACAGTAGTGGACAACCCTCTGCTCACCCCCTGGAGGGACAGAGCAGGTGTGCACAGGATTCGGAGTCCGCTCTCTGTGCCAGGGCCCTACAATGTGCAGGACCCTCCTCCTTTCCCCCAGGAGGATCAGTGTGGATGCACACTGTAGGAGTCTGCAGAGATTGGCACACACAAAAGTGAAGACCATTTATCCCTGCAGGTTTACCGAAGAGAGGGGATAGGGATCTTTCGGCTCTGGGGCTGGAGATCAGGCACGGCCATTTTTATTTTGATCCTCTAAAGAAGCCCGGAGAGCCTTCCAAGAACGAAAGCCACACAGAGGACCAGCTTACACTGAGCCTGGCCCCCTGGCAAGGGGCGGAGCAACTCCACCCAAGCAAAGACACCTGAGAAGCAGCATGCCAGGCTCCTCCCCCAGAAGACCAACTGGAAGAATAGGTGCACAGCAAATTTATGGACCACGCAAGACTGTAAAACTCCAGTGCTGGGGGAAAATAGTGTAAACCCCTAGTCAGACTCATGGAAAAGAAAAGAGAAAGGACCCAAAATTAATAAAATCATGAATGAAAGGGGAGAGAGATCATGACCAACACCAAGGAAGTACAAACAATTTTAAGAACATATTATGAACAACTATATGCCAAGAAATTAGGCAATCTGGAAGAAATGGATGCATTCCTAGAGACCTATAAACTTACCAAAACGGAAACAGGAAGGAACAGAAGATCTTAACAGACCCATAACCAGCAAGTAAATTGAAGCATTAATCAAAAACCTCCCAAAAAACAAGAGTCCAGGGCCAGATGGCTTCCCAGGGGGAATTCTAACAAACATTTAAAGAAGAAATAATACCTATTCTACTGAAGCTGTTTCAAAAAATAGGAATGGAAGGGAAAACTTCCAAACTCGCTCTATGAGGCCAGCATTATCTTGTTCCCAAAACCAGACAAAGGCCCCACCAAAAAGGAGAATTACAGACCAATATCCCTGATGAACATGGATGCCAAAATACTCACCAAGATACTAGCCAATAGGATCCAACAGTACATTAAAAGGATTAGTCACCAGGACCAAGTGGGATTTATTCCTGGAATGCAAGGGTGGTTCAACATCCACAAATCAATCAACGTGATACATCACATTAATAAACGAAAGGACAAGAATCGTATGATCCTCTCAACAGATGCAGAAAAAGCATTTGACAAAATACAACATCCTTTCTTGATTAAAACTCTCCACAGTGTAGGGATAGAGGGAACATGCCTCAATATCATAAAAACCATCAACAAAAAGCCCACAGTGAATATCATTCTCAATGGGGAAAAACTGAGAGCTTTTCCCCTAAGGTCAAGAACACGACAAGGATGCCCACTCTCACCACTGTTGTTGAACATAGTACTAGAAGTCCTAGCCTCAGCAATCAAACAACAAAAGGAAATAAAAGGCATTCAAATTGGCAAAGAAGAAGTCAAACTCTCACTCTTCACAGACGATATGATACTTAATGTGGAAAATCCAAAAGTCTCTACCCCAAAATTGCTAGAACTCAAACAGCAATTCAGCAAGGTGGCAAGATACGAAATCAATGCACAGATCTGCTGCATTTCTATACACTAACAATGTGACTGAAGAAAGAGAAATTAAGGAATTGACGCCATTTACAATTGCACCAAAAGCCATAAAATACCTAGGAATAAACCTAACCAGAGAGATAAAAGATCTGTACTCTAAAAACTACAGAACACTTATGAAAGAAATTGAGGAAGAAACAAAGAGATGGAAAAATATTCCATGCTCTTGGAATGGAAGAATAAATATTTTAAAAATGTCTATGCTACCCAGAGCAATCTACACATTCAATGCAATCCCTATCAAAATACCATCGAAATTTTTCCCAGAGCTGGAACAAATAATCCTAAAATTTGTATGGAACCAGAAAAGACCCCAAATAGTCAGAGGGATGTTGAAAAAGAAAGGCAATGCTGGCAGCATCACAATTCCTGACTTGAAAGTATATTACAAAGTCGTGATCGTCAAGACAGCATAGTACTGGCACAAAAACAGACACATAGACCAATGGAACAAAAAAGAGAATCCAGAAATGGACCCTCAACTCTATGGCCAACTAATCTTTGACAAAGCAAGAAAGACTATCCAATGGAAAAGAACAGTCTCTTGGATAAGTGGTGCTGGGAAAATTGGACAGCCACATCAGAAGAATGAAACTGGACCATTCTTTTACGCCATACACAAAGATAAACTCAAAATGGATGAAAGACCTAAATGTGAGACAGGAATCCATCAAAATCCTAGAGGAGAAACACAGGCAGCAACCTCTTCAACCTGGGCCGCAGCAACTTCTTGCTAGACACGTCTCCAAAGGCAAAGGAAGCAAAAGCAAAACCGAACTACTGGGACTTCATCAAGATAAAAAGCTTCTGCACAGCAAAGGAAGCAGTCAATAAAACTAAAAGGCAACCTATGGAATGCGAGAAGATATTTGCAAATGCCATGTCAGATAAAGGGCTAGTATCCAGAATCTATAAAGAACTTATCAAACTCAGCACCCCAAAAAACAAATAATCCAGTCAAGAAATGGACAGAAGACATGAACAAACAATTTCTCCAAAGAACACATACAAATGGCTAAGACACATGAAAAAATGCTCAACGTTACTTGGCATCAGGGAAATACAAATCAAAACCACAATGACATTCCACCTCACACCAGTCAGAATGGCTAAAAATAACAAGACAGGAAAAAAAGAATGTTGGCGAGAATGTGGAGAAAGGGGAACCCTCTTACACTATTTACTGGTGGGAATGCAAGCTGATACAGCCACTCTGGAAAACAGTATGGGGTTTCCTCAAAAAGTTAAAAATAGAGCTACCTTATGACCCAGCAATTGCACTACTAGGTATTCAGCCCAAAGATACAGATGTGGTGAAATGAAGGGGTACCTGCACCCCAGTGTTCATAGCAGCAATGTCCATGATAGCCAAACTATGGAAGGAGCCGAGATGTCCTTCAATAGATGAATGGATAAAGAAGATGTTTTATACACACACACACACACACACACACACACACACACACACACACACACACACATCTCACTCCTTCTTAATCCACTCATTTATCCATGGACACTGGGGCTGCTTCCATAGTCTGGCTACTGTAAATAATGCTGCAGTAAAAATAGGAGTGCATGTATCCCTTTGAATTAGTGTTTTTGTATTCTTTGTGTAAATACCCAGTAGTGCGGTTGCTGAATCATAGAGTAGTTCTATTTTTAACTTTCTGAGGAACCTCCATATTGTGTTTTACCGTGGCTGCACCAGTTTGCATCCCCACCAGCAGTGCAGGAGGGTTCCTTTTTCTCCACATCCTCACCAACACTTGTCATTTCTTGTGCTTTTTATTTTAACCATTCCGACAGGTTTCAGGTGATATCTCATTGTGGTTTTGATTTGCATTTCCCTGATGATAAGTGGTGATGAGCATCTTCTCATGTGTCTGTTAGCCATCTGGATGTCTTCTTTGGAGAAATGTCTGTTCATGTCTTCTGCCCATTTTTAATTGGATTATTTGGGGCTTTTTGGTGTTGAGTTGTATAAGTTCTTTATATATTTTGGATACCAAGCTTTGATCAGATATGTCATTTGCAAATATCTTCTTCCATTCAGTAGGCTGTTTTTTAGTTTTGTTGGTTGTTTCCTATGCTGTTCAGAAGCTTTTTATTTTGATGTAGTCCCAATAGTCAATTTTGCTTTTGTTTCCCTTGCCTCAGGAGACCTATCTAAGAAAGATGCTGTTATGGCCAATGTCAGAGAAATTATTACCTGTGCTCTCTTCTAGAAGTTTTATGGTTTCCAGTCTCACATTTAAATCCTTAATCCATTTTGAGTTTATTTTTGTGTATGGTGTAGGAAAGGGGTCCAGTTTTCCCAACACCATTTGTTGAAGAGATTGTCTTTTTCCCACTGGGTATTTTTTTCTTCCTTTGTCAAAGATTAATTGACCATATAATGGTGGGTTTAGTTTTGGACTTTCTATTGTGTTCTTTTGATCTATGCATCTATATTTGTGCTGGTACCATACTCTTTTGATTACTGCAGCTTATTAATATAACTTGAAGTCTGGAATTGTGATAGCCCCAGTTTTTTTTTTCTTTTTCAAGATTGCTTTTGCTATTCAGGGTCTTTTGTGATTTCATACAAATTCTAGGATTGTTTGTTCGATTTCTGTAAAAAATGCTGTTTGTATTTTGATAAGGATTACACTAAATGTGGATCGCTTTGGGTAGTATAGACATTTTAATAATATTTGTTCTTCCAATCCATGAGCATGGAATGCCTTTCCATTTGTTTGTGTTGTCTTCAATTTCTTTCATCAGTGTCTTATAGATTGCAGAGTATAGGTCTTCCACCTTTTCGGTTAAGTTTATTCCTATGCATTTTATTCTTTTTGGTGCAGTTGTAAATGGGATTGTTTTCTTAATTTCTCTTTCTGCTGCTTCATTATTAGTGTATAGAAATACAACAGATTTCTGTATGTTGATTTTGTATCCTGTGAATTTACTTAATTCATTTATCAGTTTTAGTAGTTTTTCAGTGGACTCGGTAAGGTTTTCTATATACAGTATCATGTTATCTGCAAAGAGTGGAAGTTTGATTACTTCCTTGCTGTTTCAGATGCCTTGTTGATGTTGTTGTTGTTGTTGTTGTTGTTGTTGTTGTTGTTGTCTGATTTTTGTGGCTAGGACTTCCAGAACTATGTTGAATAACAGCAGTAAGAGTGGACATCCTTGTCTTATTCCTGACCTTAGGGGAAAAGCTCTCAGTTTTTGCCCATTGAGGATGATATTAGCTGTAGGTTTTTCATATGAGGCCTTTATTGTGTTCAGGTAGGTTCCCTCTAACAGTAGGTTGTCTTTTAGTTTTGTTGATTCTTTCCTTTGCTGTGCAGAAGCTTTTTATTTTGATGCAGTTCCAAGAGTTTATTTTTGCTTTTGTTTCCCTGCCTTAGGAGACATATCTTGAAGAATGTTGCTATGGCTGATGTCAGAGAAATTACTGCCTGTACTGTTGTGGAATTCTTAAGCCTTTATTTCTTCTCTGGTTCTTACAACTCCCCAGGCTGGTTGCCAAAATTCTCTTTTGTTTTCCATAAGGTGGCACTATAGTTCAAGTTTGTGTTTCCTCCTCTGCCCAGAGATCCTGGTCTGCTTTTTGGAAGCATTCTGTTTATTGGAGCTTTCTCTTACCACTGCACTTGGGAGTGTGCACTGGGAGCCTGGCCAACAGTAGGGGAGGTGTGGGTTTAGCCCTCAGAGTGTTGGGAGTGCCTGCAGCCCCACTGTGGGGGATCCTTTAGTGAAGTTCTCCCAAGGGCTTGTGGGCCAACTTCCTGCTAAAGTCCTGTGCGTAGTCAGCAAGTATGATGTCCCTTTAATGTCCCTTGATATTCTTATCTGCCTCTTTCCCAGTATCTTCTGCCCCTGCCCTCACTCAAGTCGTGGAAGTCCTGCCTTAGTACTCTGGTGCTGCTGGAGAGCAATGAGTTTGTCCAGCAGCATCCAAGAAAGCTGAGGTAGCCAAGCACTCATTCACTTTCTCCTTTTACTGCGTGAGAGCTCACTGCCAGCTAGTTCAGCGTCGTGCTGTTTTGCCTTGGATGGGCAGCACTGGCAAAGTTCCTCTTACCCTCTTCAGTGCATCCAGACTCATATTTTTTTGTTGTTGTTCCAACAGAGAGGTGGACTCTCTACTCAGGTACATGTATTTGTGGATGGATTTCTAATTAGTTGTCAAAAAGGGGGGACCCAAAGGAAGGACATCTTATGCTGCCATCATGCTGATGTTTGGTTCTACAAGTATTCATTCTTTGAAAGTCCTGAAAACACATCTTTTGAAGTTACACTATAATTTATTGAATCAATCCCTAGTAGATATACTTTAATTTTTTCAAACCTTGTTTATTATCGATATTGCACCAATAACACCATATGCATATAGTCTTCCATAAAACATGTGCCAATATATACTCCCACTTACACTGAATATATCACAATATTTGACGTATCACGCTCTGATGAACACAAGACATAATCATTTCTAAATACCTAAACATACAGAAATGTAGATAGAAATACATAAGAGACACAAATGTACTCATCAACCGATTTATAACATA
This sequence comes from Eumetopias jubatus, assembly GCF_037043125.1. Classification (NCBI taxonomy): domain Eukaryota; kingdom Metazoa; phylum Chordata; class Mammalia; order Carnivora; family Otariidae; genus Eumetopias; species Eumetopias jubatus. The sequence goes on from NW_028275006.1 coordinate 140,405, forward strand.
TTGGCATTTTATCATGTGTGATCTAGATTTTTTATTAAATATTATGAATATGCCTCAATCCCTCTCACTTTTCTTTCATTCCATTCTCTCCCCAGAGGCAACTGTGCTTTAAGCCTTATATGCCCTTATGTATGTGTCTATACTTTTATAGATATTTTTATGGCCATAAGTAATATACAACATTACTTTTAGAGACTTAAGAACGGTTGAGAATGGTCCTATAAGAAATGTTTGCTTTTGAAACACACTTTTCTTACATGATATTATGCCTTGTTTTTCATACATATTGATATATGGAGTTATAGGCCTTTTATTTTATTTTTTATTAAAGATTTATTTATTTATTTTAGAGAGATAGAGTGCATGAGCAGGAGGAGGGGCAGAGGGAGAGAGGAAGGGGAAGCAGACTCCCCACTGAGCGGGGAGCCCTACAGGGGCCTTGATATCAGGACCCTGAGGTCATGACCTGAGCCAAAATCGAGAGTCAGAGACTTAACCAACTGAGCCACCCAGGTGCCCCTATAGGTCTTTTATTTTAACTGAAGCATTGTGTTCCATTGTATAAATGCACCACAATCTGTGTGTTTTCTTATAGATGGGAATGCAAGGTTTTTTTTTTTTATGTTTGTTTGTTGTTATTATTTTTACCTTTATTTTTCATAATTATTTTTGTTTTGTGCAGTTTTAGAATGAATGGGTATCATTGTTCCTAGTTCTTTCCTTCCCTGTGCCAACAAATGTTTCAATATTTTATCAATCCTGTCTGGCCAAGGTTTTCTCAAATCTGCCATTACATAACCATCATTCAAGTTGTTTGCTAAACAAACAGAATCCCAGTTCCATGTCCTCAAATTTCTACTTCATCAGGTCAGTTAAGGGGTCTAGAAACTTCTATTTTTCAGTAGTGCCTCAAGCATTTCTAAAGATCAGGCAAAGTCTGGGAAGCTCCTCTTTGATCAGTTAACAGGAAATCATCTCATTAAATTCTTAAGTGGTTTTTCTTTAATTTTTAGTTCAACTTCTGTTCTTTTATATCTCCATTGTCTTTAGTGATTAGGTTAAAAGTTTAAAAATACAGACATGCATAATGTAGCAATTTAACAAATTTGATAAACATCCCTATTGATTTTTACTATGCAAATACATACACAGAAGACAACTTTAATAACCCAAGGAAAAATACAATAATCACTTAGAATGGTAAATAACTTCTTCTTCTTCATCTTCGTCTTCGTCTTCTTCTTCTTCTTCTTCTTCTTCTTCTTCTTCTTCTTCTTCTTTCTTTTAAAGTAGCTCCATGCCCAGCATGGAGCCCAATGGGAGGCTTGAACTTGCAACCCTGAGATCAAGACCTAAGCTGAGATCAAGAGTCTGACACTTACCCAACTGAGCCACCCAGGCACCCCTAAAATGGTAAATAACTTCTAAGTAAAGTATCCCTTATACAATTAACCATTCTTCCCTGACCACGTAACCCTTATGTGATAGGTAAGAATTGTCCTAATGCTTTTATTTTTATTGCTGTTCTTTTCATGGTCATTAAAGACTTTTTGTTGCATTTGTTTCAAATCAAAACATTTTTCAATACGATAACACAAGTCACAGAACAATAGTGCTTGTGAAAATTATTGATGTTTTAAAATGTGTAACTGTTAAAAAAGATATGTGACAGTTAATGTAACATATCCAGTTCAGAGCTTGATAAGGCTTTTTTTTTTAAAGAACTTTGTTCCTCCTCTACAAAAGCCAGTTCATCTTGATAATGTCAGAAAGAATTATTTTTTAAAAATTCCAGTTGAGACAGAAACCAACATGAGTGGGATAGTATCCCTAAGTCTTAAATAAAACGCAAAAGATTGTCTGCTTTACGTATACTTCCATCACACAGAATCACACAGAAGTTATATGTATATATAGAAACATTTCATTCCTTTTAGGGTCCATAAAATTCCAGTGTATTGGTGTACCAAAAACTGTTAAACGACAAGTGTGGTTGATGCCTCACACAGAAGATTGCTTCACCCACAAAGCACCAACATAACTCCTGTTGAAAAACACTGCAAATTTTGGATTCTTACCAAAATTTCACCATCACCAAATCACTTCCATGAAGCTCTGTGAATGTCATTCGTTCTCCAGAAAGATTTTGAAATTTAGATTCTCATACGTAGTGTTTTATAAATAATGCCCACACTTTCACTAACAGTTATTTAAAAATGCAATATGGCAAATATATATAATGTGCAATAAAGTACAAAGACTAATTTTACAGACACCAAAGTACTCATTACCTAAATTTACCACCTTCTGATATTTAGCATTCTTTCCTGGCTGTCCTCACACCACCTGCTTCAGAGCAACATACTAGAGGGACAAACGGCATGCTGTGGGTGAACAGAGCACGGGGCAGTACCTTCAAATGGTGAGATGGGATTGCCAATGAAGCATCAAGAAGGAGGTGCCTTTTGAGCTGAGGAAGGATACATAGTCAAGGAAAGTTCTCCAAGGGGGCATTCCAGGTCTGATCCATGGTACAGATGAAAGAATGTGCAAAGGTATACTGGGTGGTTACATAGATAATCCAGTATTGCTTCAGTGTAAGACACTTGGATGGATAAATTGAGAAATTATGGAAAGATAGGGCCAGCCAAGTCTCTGAGAGCCTCAAACACTGTGGCCACAGAATCAGGATACTTCCCTATAGGTTGTTTGTTTCCAAACCTGACTGAGCATCAGAACTTCTGTATTTTTGTTTGCTTGTTTGTTGTTTAATTTTGGTGTTGGGGATAGGTAAGGGGGAACAAACATCAAAATCTGAGCTGGACTCCTCCAAGTTAACTTCTTAACATTAGGCCTGGACAATCAATGCTTGTAGTTTTTGTCTTGAGATGATTAACTCTGTCTTTCAAACTTAGGATCTAAATGTGAGAAGATCTACAAGTTTCACCTGAAATCTCCACAGATGTATGCTGAAGATGCACACCATTAACACAAGGAAGCTTCCACTCACTCTGTAAAAGAAAAATCCTTAGCAAAACCCTTAATCTCAGAAACATAGGGTATCAGGGCTGTACAGGGCCTGAGTCCAACAGCATTAGTTTTCATAAACACCACCACATAACCACCACCCCAATCCAGACACAGAACCTTATCAGTACCCCACAGGGCTCTTCCGTGTCCTCCTCCAAGCCATTACTACCACTGCCTCCATGCAAAGTTCACTACTATTCTGATTGCTAATGTCATAGATTAGCTTGACTGTTTTTGTTCTTTACAAAAAGGAAATCATACTGTGTATGAACTCCTTTATGTTTGGCTTCTTTAGGTCTGTTAGACTTGTTCAAATTATCACATTTTGCAATAGTTTATTTTCCTTCCTCTACAGTAGTCCATTCTTTGACTTTGCCAAATTAATTTACCCATTCTTGTTGGTGGGCATTAGGTTGTTTTCAGCCTTGGGTTATTATGAATGATGCTGCTATGAACATTTTTCTGCATATATTTTTGGTGCACAAAAATTATTTGTCATTGAAAATATACCTATGGGTGTAGTTGGTAGGCTATCAGATGTGTGCAAGTTCAGCCTTAGTAGATACCAACTGGTTAACAAAGTGCTTGTATCAGTTCATACCCTATCAGCAGTGTAGAGTTCCACCTACTTTGCATTCACATCAACGGTTGGTTTTGTTAGTTTTAATTTCAGCCATTGCTGAGGACATTGTATTATGGTTTTAGCTTGGATTTTCCCAACGAACAATGATGTTGAGCAGCATTTTTATATGCTAAGTAGCCATTTGGATAGAGTAAGATTATAACTTTTTTTCTCACAGCATATGCAGTATGATTCAATTTGGCCAAAAACTTATATGCAATTTATGTATGTGTGCATTTATATGCATATATATAAAGAATATGGACCTAACTCTTAGTAGTGGCAATATTGATTGAGCACTTGCTCCATGCCAGACACAGTTCTAAAGTGCTGCATTTATATAAACTCATTCAATCCTTACAAAAGCCTTATAGGGTCCATTTTTTTCAAGCCAATGAAGAAAGCAAAATGCAGAAATATTGATATCACACCTACTTATTATACTAGTTGTCAGTGGTTAGTGGGATCCCCGATTATCGCACTTTCTTCTTTATACGTGATTGAAATATACACACTACCAGCATCCCCAGAAGACTCCTTCTACATGTAAAGGGGTGAATATGTTATCTTCCCAGTGGTTACTAAAATTCCTTTTATGACTGGGTCGTAAAGATGTCATCTGAGATGAGTGAAGAGACAAATGGTCCTTGGTCATTTGGTAAAGTATTTAGAAAAGAGCAAAGTTGTGTACTAAAGCACCTGCAGTGTAGTTCCATTTAATTTTTTATCGTATGTGTAATACATACATATGTGTATTTATTCACATATATAAAAAAATAATGCAACTGAATAATAGTCAAGGATAATGATAATAACTATTGAAGCATTTTCTCCTTGCCAATCACATACACACATATATAATATTTAATGTAGTTATCTATATCTTTATATATTAATATATAGGCTTACATACTTGATATACATATGTTTATGCATTATTATTATTATATTCTTATGTTAAATATGTATGCTCACAACCATCCTATATGGCAGAAGATTTTTTAAACAATAAAAGGACGGAAATATTAATATGACATATATATATTACAATGGTTATCAGTGAGTGTAGAATTATTATTTGCATTTGATTATTTATATCTGACTACCTTTTCCATATGTAAAAAGGTAAAAACATTTTATCTTAATTTCCAGCACTAAAATTCCTTTTAGGAGGGATGACCAAAAAATATGTCTGAGCCTGGGGAGGGGGTGTTTGAAGACCCAGTTGGGTTTTAGTTCTAAATACCACATGGCCAGCCTCCTGCTGGGGAAGGAGCCAGATAATTTTCCACTTTGGGGGAATGGATAGGGGGAATAGATGGTAACCTGGTTGAGGGCAGTTTCGGCAAGATGTTATTTACCAAGTTGAGAAAGTTTCCCTTTCTTCCACCCAGGCTAGTCATTCATGGGCCACAGGGCTGTCAGACTGTACCCCGATCTTTCACATGGTGCCCTTTACAACCATCTTCCCCACAGATCCTCTGTGAGAGGGTGGTAAGGTGTCAGCATTTTCAGGGATAGGTACCTTTGTGTCCATCCTTGGAGGCATGCTCCACCCCCAACACTTGTCCTCAGTCTTCATGAGAATACTTCTGTCTCCTCTGAGCCCAAAACACACGAGGTGGTGTTACCTCATTTTCAAGGAAATGTGACTGTGGTCCTTATCAAAGAGTGGTGAGACTAAATCCTTATATCCCCTTACCCCTGCCCTTCAAAGTCTGACTTGTTTGTCACATGACAAAGTTCTCTCAAAGCATAGACACCCTTCCAGTCCTAAAGGTGAAGTAGATGAGGAACAAGCACTACTTTTGTCTCCAGCAGGGCCTTCTATCTCCTGTAGAAAAACCTACAGGGGGAAACGTTGCACGATGTTAACAGTAGCTGTCAGCAGGTGGTTGGGCTATTGGTTATCTGGTGCTTTCATTATATTTGTGTATGTATACAATGTTCATAAATTATAAATGGGAGCCAGAGGGCCAGAAATGAGGCAGGCTGTGCTCTGAGGTAATGTCGATTAGGACATTATTCAGACAACAGATGAGAGGTGCAGGGAAATTGAAAGTAAGCTTACCAGCAAGAATATACCTTTTATATATAATTATATGGTTAAGAAGATGGATTTCACTGGAGGGAAAAACTATAGACTACTTTTTCCAGAACATTTTTGTGGTGTTTTAATAGATATCTGTTTTAGCATCTTTATGCTTAATGCTCCAGTTTTTGTCTTGTTTTGCTGTACATTTCTGCAGAGAGGGACAAATGTGGAGCATTGGGTGGGCGTATTTGTGTATATTAATTTTAATTAAATAAAGCAGATTGAATGACGTTATGTATATTATGACACCTCTTTAAAAATAATAATTACTACATGGGGGGCGGAGCAAGATGGCGGAGGAGTAGGAGACCTAGATTTCGTCTGGTCTCAGGAATTCAGCTGAATAGGGATCAAACCATTCTGAACACCTACGAACTCAACAGGAGATCAAAGAGGAGAGTAGCAACAACTCTCTGAACAGAGAAGCGACCACTTACTGGAAGGTAGGACGTGCGGAGAAGTGAATCTGAGGCGATATTCTGGAGGATAGACGGCGGGGGAGGGGCCTCCACCGGCCGCTTCTGGCAAGTGATAGAGCCGCGGAGCACAAAATCGGACCTTTTAGAAGCTGGCTCCGCTGAGGGACGTCGCTGCAGTGGCTAAGCGGGGGTGGAACCCTCGCGGGACAGTGGGGTCTCAGGACCCTTGGGGTCACAGAAAGACCGGGGGAGCCTGAGTGCGCCAGAGCTCCCAGGTATCGGAGCGGGGAAGCCAGCTGCAGAGACGGAGCTGAGGCGCGGGCTCTCAGCTTGGGGTTGCGATAAACTGTGATCCGCGGCCCAGTCGGGCCACTGATCCTGCAGCAGGGACCCAACAGGCGGCAGATCCGGGGAGACTCCCCTTCCTTCCCGGGGAGGAGTGGCGCGGGAACGCACCGCAGGGATCTGCTGGGTTTGGAGACTCCACACGGGGTCGGGTGCCAGAGATACAAACACTCGGTCACAGGCCGGGTGAGTACGGAGTGCGGCCGGAGACCAGGGACAAGGGAGTGACTGCTTTTCTCTGGGGGCACACTGAGGAGCGGGGCCCCGAGTTCTCAGCTCCTCCGGGTGGAGATTGGGAGGCCACCATTTTTGCCCTGGTCCTCCAAGGCTGTACGGAGAGTTTGCAGGGAACAAAAGCTCCTGAGATCGAACCTGAGCAGCTTGCTTAGCCCGGACCGACAAGGGCGGGGCAATTCAGCCTCCGGCAAAGACATTTGGAAACCACAGCAACAGGCCCCTCCCCCAGAAGATCAGCACGAACAGCCAGCAAGCCACGACCAAATTTACCGATCAAGGAGAACGGGAGAACTCCAGCGCTAGGGGAATACTGCACATAGAATTCATGGCTTTTTTTTTGCCATGATTCATTAGTTCATCAAAGTTAATTTTTGTTAACTGTTTTTTTTTCTTTTTCTTTTTCCCTTTTTCAACCAACATCTTATCAATCTCTTTAAAAAAAAAAAACATTTTTTATTTTTCATTTTTAGAGTCATATTTTATCCCTTCATAGTAGTTACCCTTATTTTTGGCATATATATATAATTTGTTCTCTCTTTAAAATTTTGAGATACAGTTTCTTCTAACAGATAAAAATATACCCTAAATCACCAGTGTATGGCTCTGTTCTAGTCTCCTGCCTGATCACATTCTCTCCCTTTTTTCTTTTTTTTAAATCTTCTTTCTTTTTTCAAACAACTTCTTATCTTATCAAGTCCTTTTATAAAATCTTTTATAATTTTCATCTTTACAGTCATCTTCTATCCCTTCATTGTATCAACCCTTATTTTGTACATATATGTCTTTCTTCCTTTAAAATTTTAGGAGGCACTTTTTTCTAACAGACCAAAATACGCCCAAAATCTAGTGTGTGGCACTGATCTATGCACTAGCCTGATCATATTTGATCACATTCTGCTTTTTTTGTATTGTTCTGTTTTTGTTTTTATCTTTTTTTTTCTCTTTCTTTTTTCTTTCTTTCCCTTTCTTTTCCCCTGGTTTCAGGTCTTTTCTGATTTGTATACAGTATATTTGCTGGGGACGTTGTAAACCTGTTAGCATTTTGTTCTCTCATTCATCTATTCACCTCTGGACAAAATGACAAGACGAAAAAAATCACCTCAGCAAAAAGAACAAGAGGTAGTACTGTCAGCCAGGGACCTACTCAATACGGACATTAGTACGATGTCGGACCTAGAGTTCAGAATCATGACTTTAAAGATACTAGCTGGGCTTGAAAAAAGCGTGGAAGTTATTAGAGAAACCCTTTCTGGAGAAATAAAAGAACTAAAATCTAACAAAGTCGAAATCAAAAAGGCTATTGATGAGGTGCAATCAAAAATGGGGGCACTAACTGCTAGGATAAGTGAGGCAGAAGAGAGAATCAGTGATATAGAAGACCAAATGATGGAAAGTAAAGAGGCTGAGAGAAAGAGGGAGAAACAACTACAGGATCACGAGGGCAGAATTCGAGAGATAAGTGATTCGATAAGATGAAACAACATTAGAATAATTGGGATACCAGAAGAAGAAGAAAGAGAGAGGGGGGCAGAAGGTATATTGGAGCAAATAATAGCAGAGAACTTCCCTAATGTGAGGAAGGAAACAGGCATCAAAATCCAGGAGGCACAGAGAACCCCTATCAAAATCAATAAAAATAGGTCAACACCCGACATCTAATAGTAAAACTTACGAGTCTCAGAGACAAAGAGAAAATCCTGAAAGCAGCTCGGGAGAAGAGATATGTAACCTACAATGGTAAAAATATTAGATTGGCAACAGACCTATCCACAGAGACCTGGCAGGCCAGAAAGGACTGGCAAGATATCTTCAGAGCACTAAACGAGAAAAATATGCAGCCAAGAATACTATATCCAGCTAGGCTGTCATTGAAAATAGAAGGAGAGATAAAAAGCTTCCAGAACAAACAAAAACTAAAGGAATTTGCAAACATGAAACCAGCCCTCCAAGAAATATTGAAAGGGGTCCTCTAAGAAAAGAGAGAGCCTAAAAGCAGCAAAGATCAGAAAAGAACACAGACAACATACAGTAACAGTCACCTTACAGGCAATACAATGGCACTAAATTCATACCTTTCAATAGTTACCCTGAATGTAAATGGGCTCAATGCCCCAATCAAAAGACACAGGCTATCAGATTGGATTAAAAAACAAGACCCATCCATATGCTGTCTGCAAGAGACTCATTTTAGACCCAAAGACACCCCCAGATTGAAAGTGAGGGGGTGGAAAACCATTTACCATGCTAATGGACACCAAAAGAAAGCTGGGGTGGCAATCCTTATATCAGACAAACTAGATTTTAAAACAAAGACTGTAATAAGAGATGAGGAAGGACACTATATCCTACTTAAAGGGTCTATCCAACAAGAAGATCTAACAATTGTAAATATCTATGCCCCGAACATGGGAGCAGCCAATTATATAAGGCAATTAATAACAAAAGCAAAGAAACACATTGACAACAATACAATAATAGTGGGGGACTTTAACACCCCCCTGACTGAAATGGACAGATTATCTAAACAAAAGATCAACAAGGAAATATATACTTTAAATGACACACTGGACCAAATGGACTTTACAGACATATTCAGAACATTCCATCCCAAAGCAACGGAATACACATTCTTCTCTAGTGCCCATGGAACATTCTCCAGAATTGATCACATCCTAGGTCACAAATCAGGTCTCAACCGGTACCAAAAGATTGGGATCATTCCCTGCATATTTTCAGACCACAATGCTTTGAAACTAGAACTCAATCACAAGAGGAAAGTCGGAAAGAACTCAAATACATGGAGGCTAAAAAGCATCCTACTAAAGAATGAATGGGTCAACCAGGAAATTAAAGAAGAATTAAAAAAATTCATGGAAACCAATGAAAATGAAAACACAACTGTCCAAAATCTTTGGGATACAGCAAAGGCAGTCCTGAGAGGAAAGTATATAGCAATACAAGCCTTTCTCAAGAAACAAGAAAGGCCTCAAATACACAATCTAACCCTACACCTAAAGGAGCTGGAGAAAGAACAGCAAATAAAGCCTAAACCAAGCAGGAGAAGAGAAATAATAAAGATCAGAGCAGAAATCAATGAAATAGAAACCAAAATAACAGTAGAACAGATCAACGAAACTAGGAGCTGGTTCTTTGAAAGAATTAACAAGATTGATAAACCCCTGGCCAGACTGATCAAAAAGAAAAGAGAAATGACCCAAATCAACAAAATCATGAATGAAAGAGGAGGGATCACAACCAACACCAAAGAAATACAAACAATTATAAGAACATATTATGAGCAACTCTATGCCAGCAAATTAGATAACCTGGAAGAAATGGGTGCATTCCTAGAAATGTATCAACTACCAAAACCGAACCTGGAAGAAATAGAAAACCTGAACAGACCTATAACCACTAAGGAAATTGAAGCAGTCATCAAAAATCTCCCAAGAAACAAAAGCCCAGGGCCAGATGGCTTCCCAGGGGAATTCTATCAGACATTTAAAGAAGAATTAATACCTATTCTCCTGAAACTGTTCCAAAAAATAGAAATGGAAGGAAAACTTCCAAATTCATTTTATGAGGCCACCATTACCTTGATCCCAAAACCAGACAAAGATCCCATCAAAAAGGAGAATTACAGACCAATATCCTTGATGAACATGGATGCAAAAATTCTCACCAAAATACTAGCCAATAGGATCCAACAGTACATTAAAAGGATTATTCACCACGACCAAGTGGGATTTATCCCTGGGCTGCAAGGCTGGTTCAACATCCGCAAATCAATCAACGTGATACAATACATTAACAAAAGAAAGAACAAGAATCATATGATCCTCTCAATAGATGCAGAAAAAGCATTTGACAAAGTACAGCATCCTTTCTTGATCAAAACTCTTCAGAGTATAGGGATAGAGGGTACATACCTCAATATCATAAAAGCCATCTACGAAAAACCTACAGCGAATATCATTCTCAATGAGGAAAAGCTGAGAGCTTTTCCCCTAAGGTCAGGAACGCGGCAGGGATGTCCACTCTCACCACTGCTATTCAACATAGTATTAGAAGTCCTAGCCACAGCAATCAGACAACAAAAAGAAATCAAAGGCATCCAAATCGGCAAAGAAGCAGTCAAACTCTCACTCTTTGCAGATGATATGATACTTTATGTGGAAAACCCAAAAGACTCCACTGCAAAACTGCTAGAACTCATACAGGAATTCAGTCAATTAGCAGGCTATAAAATCAATGCACAGAAATCAGTGGCATTCCTATACACCAACAACAAGACAGAAGAGAGACAAATCAAGGAGTCGATCCCATTCACAATTGCACCCAAAACCATAAGATACCTAGGAATAAATTTAACCAAAGAGGCAAAGGATCTGTACTCAGAAAACTATAAAATACTCATGACAGAAATTGAAGAAGACACAAAGAAATAGAAAAACGTTCCGTGCTCATGGATTGGGAGAACCAACATTGTGAAGATGTCAATGCTACCTAGAGCAATCTACACATTCAATGCAATCCCCATCAAAATACCATCCACTTTTTTCAAAAAAATGGAACAAATAATCCTAAAATTTGTATGGAACCAGAAGAGACCCCGAATAGCCAGAGGAATATTGAAAAAGAAAAGCAAAGCTGGCGGCATCACAATTCTGGACTTCCAGCTCTATTACAAAGCTGTCATCATCAAGACAGTATGGTACTGGCACAAAAACAGACACATAGATCAATGGAACAGAATCAAGAGCCCAGAAATGGACCCTCAACTCTATGGTCAACTTATCTTTGACAAAGCGGGAAAGAATGTCCAGTGGAAAAAAGACAGTCTCTTCAACAAATGGTGTTGGGAAAATTGGACAGCCACATGCAGAAGAATGAAACTGGACCATTTCCTTACACCACACACAAAAATAGACTCCAAATGGTTGAAAGACCTAAACGTGATACAGGAGTCCATCCAAATCCTAAAGGAGAACACAGGTAGCAACCTCTTCGACCTCAGCCGCAGCAACTTCTTCCTAGAAACATCACCAAAGGCACAGGAAGCCAAGGCAAAAATGAACTATTGGGATTTCATCAAGATAAAAAGCTTTTGCACAGCAAAAGAAACAGTCCACAAAACCAAAAGACAACCGACAGAATGGGAGAAAATATTTGCAAATGACATATCAGATAAAGGGCTAGTATCCAAAATCTATAAAGAACTTATCAAACTCAACACCCAAAGAACAAATAATCCAATCAAGAAATGGGCAGAAGACATGAACAGACATTTTTCCAAAGAAGACATCCAAATGGCCAACAGACACATGAAAAAGTGCTCAACATCGCTCGGCATCAGGGAAATCCAAATCAAAACCTCAATGAGATACCACCTCACACCCGTCAGAATGGCTAAAATTAACAAGTCAGGAAACGACAGATGTTGGCGGGCATGTGGAGAAAGGGGAACCCTCCTACACTGTTGGTGGGAATGCAAGCTGGTGCAACCCCTCTGGAAAACAGTATGGAGGTTCCTCAAACAGTTGAAATTAGAGCTACCATTCGATCCAGCAATTGCACTACTGGGTATTTACCCCAAAGATACAAATGTAGGGACCCGAAGGGGTACGTGCACCCCAATGTTTATAGCAGCAATGTCCACAATAGCCAAACTGTGGAAAGAGCCAAGATGTCCATCGACAGATGAATGGATAAAGAAGAGGTGGTATATATACACAATGGAATATTATGCAGCCATCAAAAGGAATGAGATCTTGCCATTTGCAACGACATGGATGGAACTGGAGGGTGTTATGCTGAGTGAAATAAGTCAATCAGAGAAAGACATGTATCATATGACCTCACTGATATGAGGAATTCTTAATCTCAGGAACAAACTGAGGGTTGCTGGAGTGGTCGGGGGTGGGAGGGATGGGGTGGCTGGGTGATGGACATTGGGGAAGATATGTGCTATGGTGAGCGCTGTGAATTGTGTAAGACTGTTGAATCACAGATCTGTACTTCTGAAACAAATAACGCAACATATTTTAAGAAAAAAGAAAAAGAAGAAGATAGCAGGAGAGGAAGAATGAAGGGGAGTAAGTCAGAGGGGGAGACGAACCAGGAGAGATGATGGACTCTGAAAAACAAACTGAGGGTTCTAGAGGGGAAGGGCTGGGGGAAGGGTTAGCCTGGTGATGGGTATTGAGGAGGGCACATTCTCCATGGAGCACTGGGTGTTATGAACAAACAATGAATCAGGGAACAGTACACCAAAACAAATTATGTAATATATGGTGATTAACATAACAATAAAAAAATTAAAAAAAAAATAAAAATAAAAATAATAATTACTACATAACATGTACTGAAATACATATAGACAAAATATAAAAGCTACATTAGAACTTTAACAATAGTTGTCATAGGAAGAGTGGAATACCAAAGGATTTTACTTTCCATGCCCTGTATTTTGCACCTATATTTTTTAATGAATTAAAAAATTTTTTTTATTGTGGTAAAACACAAAGAACATAAAATTTACCATCATCATTTTTAAGTGTACATTTCAGTGGTATTAAATACATTCGTAATGTTGTACAACCATCACCACCATCATTTCCAGAAATTTTTTCTTCTTGTATGACTGAAACCCTGTCACCATTAAATAATAACTTCCCATTTTCTCCTCACACCAGCCCCCAGCAACCACCATTCTACTTGTTGTCTGTATAATTTGACTACTCTAAGTGCTTCATATAAGTGCACTCATACAGTATTTGTCTTTTTGTGACTGGCTTATTTCACTTAGCATAATGTCCTCTGGATTTATCTATGCTGTAGTATATATCAGAATTTCCTTCCTTTTTATCCTTTATTTTTTAAAAATATTTATTTATTTATTTATTTGAGAGAGCAGGGAGGGGCAGAGGGAGAGGGAGAGAGAAAAATCTCAAGCAGACTTCCCACTGAGCACGGAGCCCCATGTGGGGCTCCATCTCACAACCCTGCGATGATGGCCTGAGCCAGAATCAAGAGTTGGATGCTTAACTGATTGAACCACCCAGGCATCCCAGAATTTCCTTCCTTTTTAAGACTGGATAATATTCCATTGTATGTATATACCACAGTTTGCTTATCCATTCATTTGTCAATGAACACTTAGGTTGCTTCCACATTTTAGCTATCATGAATAATGCTGCTATAAATATAAGATACAAATATCTCTTTGAGACCCTGCTTTATATTCTTTTGAGTATATACCCAGAAATATAATTAATGAATATGGTAATTCTATTTTAAAATTTTTGTGGAACTACCATACTGCTTTCCACAGAGGCTGTACAATTTTACATTCCCTTCAACAGTGCACAAGGGTCCACAACCTCACCAACATGTGTTGTTTTCTTTTGTTTTATTTTTCTGATAGTGATTATCCTAAAAGGTGAGAGGTGGTATCTCATAATAGTTTTAATTTGCACATCCTTAGTGAACAGTGATGTTGAGCACTTTTTATGAGCTTATTGGCCATTTGTATATCTTCTTTGGAGAAATGTTTAGTCACTCAATTTTGGATCAAGTTGTTTGTTTTCTGTTGTTGAGTTTTAGGAGTCCTCTATATAACCTGGATATTAATCCTTTATTAAAAGTATGATTTGCAAATATTTTCTCTCATTCTGTGGGTTGCCTTTCTACTCTGCTGATAGTGTCTTTGATGTACAAATTTTCAAAATGTTTATGAAGTCCAATTTGTTTAATTTTGTTGTTGTTGTTGTTACCTGTGTCTTTGGTGTCATATCCTGTCATATCCAAGAAACCATTGCCAAATTGAATGTTGTGAAGCTTTTGTTTTCTTTTGAGAATTTTATTGTTTTAGATCTAACATTTAGGTCTTTGATCCATTTTGAGCTTGTGCAATAGGCTGTGACCCTCAAAAGTTCTTCTCAGTTCTCCCTCCATGATTAGGTGAACCAGGAAGACTAGAGATGGAGCACTGGGTGTTATATGCAAACAATGAATCATGGAACACTACATCAAAAACTAATGATGTAATGTATAGTGATTAACATAACATAAAAATAAATAAATAAATAAATAAAATATACTTCAGTGTATTCTATAGATTTAGCACAGTCTTTATCAAAATTTCAGTTGCCTTCTTTGCAAAAAATTGACAACCAGATCTTAAAATTTATGGTGAAATGCAAGAGACACACAGTAACTAAAACAATCTTAAACAATCAGAAGAAACTTATAGATCTTACACTTCTAAATTTCAAAATTTACTACAAAGCAATGGCAATTAAGACAGTGTGGTACTGGAACAAAGATAGAGATCTATATCTATGGAATAGAACTGAGAGTCCAGAAATAAAACCATGTGACTATTGCCAAAGGACAACCACAAAAGTCCTAGAAGTAAACATACAGGTTCAGTATTTGTGATCTTGAGTTAGGCAGAAGTTTCTTACATATGACAACAAAAAATGACCAACAAAGGAAAAAAGTAAATAATTTGGACTTGATAGAAATTAAAAAAATTAAAAACTATTATGTTTCAAATGGCACTATTTAAGAAAGTGATAAGATAACCCAATGAATGTGTTGAAATATTTGCAAATTATATATCTGATAAGGGGATTCTATCTAGAATATATACAAACTCTCACAACTCAAAAAAGAAAAATAATTCAATTTAAAAATAGGAAAACAGGACAGCTACATGCAAAAGAATGAAACTTGACCACTATCTTACACCATGCACAAAAATTAACTCAAAATGGATTAAAGACTTGAATGTAGGACCTGAGGCCATAAAACACCTAGAAGAAAACATAGGTGGTAGGCTTTTTGACATAGGTCTTTAGTTTTTTAAAATATCTGACACCAAAAGCAAGAGCAACAAATGACCTCACTGATATGAGGAATTCTTAACCTCAGGATACAAACTGAGGGTTGCTGGAGTGGTGGGGGCTGGGAGGGATGGGGTGGCTAGGTGATAGACATTGGGGAGGGTATGTGCTATGGTGAGTGTTGTGAATTGTGTAAGACTGTTGAATCACAGACCTGTACCTCTGAAATAATACATTATATGTTAAAAAAAAAGAAGATAGCAGGAAGGGAAGAAAGAAGGGGGGAATCGGAGGGGGAGACAAACCATGAGAGACTTGGACTCTGAGAAACAAACTGAGGGTTCTAGAGGGGAGGGAGTTTGGGGGATGGATTAGCCCGATGATGGGTATTAAAGAGGGCAGTACTGCATGGAGCACTGGGTGTTATATGCAAACAATGAATCATGGAACACTACATCAAAAACTAATGATGTAATGTATGGTGATTAACATAACATAATATAAAAAAAAGAAAAACATTTATTAAAAAAAGAAAAAAGAAAGGATGTTGTATTTGTCAAATGCTTTTTCTGTATCAGTTGAGAGGATCATATGATTTTTGTCCTTTTGTTTATTAACGTGATGTATCACATTGATTTATTTGTGAATGTTGAACCAACCTTGCAGTCCAGGAATATATCCCACGTAGTTGTAGTGAATAATCCTTTTAATGTACTGTTGGATCCTATTGGCCAGTACCTTGGTTAGAATTTTGGCATCCATATTCATCAAAGATATTGGTCTGCAATTCTCCTTCTTGATGGGGTCTTTGTCTGGTTTGGGGATCAAGGTAATGCTGGCCTCAGAATGAGTTCGGAAATTTTCCTTCCCTTTCTAATTTTTGAAACAGCTTCAGAAGAATAGGTTTTAATTATTCTTTAAGTGTTTGTTAGAATTCCCTTGGGAAGTCATCTGGCCCTGGACTCTTGTTTTTTGGGAGGTTTGTGATTAATGCTTCAATTTCCTTACTGGTTATGGGTCTGTTCAGGTTTACTGTTTCTTCCTATTTCAGTTTTGGTAAGTTTATACATGTCTAGGAATGCATCCATTTCTTCAGATTGCTTAATTTGTTGACATATAGTTGCTCATAATATTCTCTTATAATTTTTTTGTATTTCCTTGGTGTTGGTCGTGATCTCTCCTCATTCATTCATGATTTTATTCATTTGGGCCCTTTCTCTTTTCTTTTAGATAAGTCTGGCTAAGAGTTTATCAATCTTATTAATTCTTTAAAATAAACAGTTTCTAGTTTCGTTGATCTATTCTATTGTTCTAGTTTCTATTTCATTGATTTCTGCTCTAATCTTTATTATTTCTCTTCTCCCACTTGCTGTAGGCTTTATTTGCTCTTCTTTCTCTAGCTCCTTTAGGTGTAAGGTTAGCTTGTGTATTTGAGACTTTTCTAATTTTTCGAGAGAGGCTTGGATGGCTATGTACTTCCCTCTTAGGACTGCCTTTGCTGTATCCCATAGGTTTTGGACCGATTTTTTTCATTTTCATTTGTTTCCATGAATTTTTAAAATTCTTCTTTAATTTACTGGTTGAACCATTCATTCTTTATAGTAGGATGCTCTTTAAACTCCAAGTGTTTGAGTTACTTCCAAATTTCCTCTTATGATTGAGTTCAAGTTTCAAAACATTGTGGTCTGAAAATATGCAGGGAATAATCTCAATCTACTCATTGAGACCTCATTTGTGACTCAGTATGTGATCTATTCTGGATATGCTCTCAAAAAGAATTTATATTCTGCTTGCTTTAGGATAAATGCTCTGAAAATGTCTGTTAAGTCCATCTGATCCATTGTGTCATTCAAAGCCACTGTTTTCTTGTTGATCTTCTGCTCAGATGATCTGCCCATTGCAGTGAGTGGGGTGTTAAAGTCCCTACTCTTATTGTATTATTTTGATGTGTTTCCTTAATTTTGCTATTAATTGGTTGATATAATTTGCTGTCCCCAAGTTAGGAACATAAATATTTGTAATTGTTAGATCTTCTTTTTGGATAGACCCTTTAAGTATGATATAGTGTCCCTCTTAGTCTTTGGTTTAAAATCTAATTTGTCTGGGGCACCTGGGTGGCTCAGTCAGTTAAGCGTATGCCTTTGGCTCAGATCATGTTCCCAGGGTCCTGGGATCAAGCCCTGCATGAGGCTCCCTGCTCAGAGGAGAGTCTGCGTCTCCCTCTTCCTCTGCCTCTCCCCTGCTTGTACTTTCTGTCTGTCTGTCTCTCTGTCAAATAAATAAATTTTAAGAAATAAAAATAAATAAAAAATAAAAAATCTAATTTGTCTGATATGAGGATTGCTACCCCAGCTTTCTTTTGAGGTCCATTAGTGTGGTAAATCGTTCTTACCCTTCACTTCCAATCTGGAGGTGTCTTTAGGTCAAAAAATGAGTCTCTTGTAGACAGCACATGGATGATTCTTGCTTTCTTATCCAATCTGATACCCTGTCTTTTGATTGGACCATTTAGCCCTTTTACATTCAGAGTAAGTATTGAAAGATATGAATTTAGTGTCATTGTATTGCCTGTAAAGTCCCTGTTTCTGTAGATTGTCCCTGTTTCTTTTTGTTCTGTGTTACTTTGGGGCTCTCTCTTTGTTTACAGGATCCCCCTTAATATTTCTTGAATGGCTAGGTTGGTGGTCACTTAATCTTTCAGTTTCTGTTTGTCCTGGAAGTTCTTTGTCTCTCCTTATATTCTGAATTACAGCCTTGCTGGATAAAATATTCTTTGCTACTTGTTTTTCTCATCTAACACCCTGAATATATCATGCCAGCCCTTTCTGGCCTGCCACATCTCTGTGGATAGTTCTGATGCCAGTCTAACATTCCTATCCCTGTAAGTTAAGGACCTGTTGTCTCAAGCTGCTTTCAGGATTTTCTCTTTATCTCTGAAATTTGCAAGGTTCACTATTATATGTCAGAGTGTTGATCTAGTTTTATTGATTTTGAGGGGTTTCTCTCTACCTCTTGGACTTGAATGCCTATTTCCTTCCCCAGTTTAGGGAAGGTTCTCAGCTATGATTTGCTCAAATACACATTCTTTCCCCTTCTCTCTTTCTTCTTCCTCTGGGACCCCAATAATCCTAATATTGTTTCACTTTATAGTATCACTGATTTCTCAAAGCCTCCCCTCATGGTCCATCAGTTGTTTTTCCCTCTTTTCATCAGCTTCCTTCCTTTCCATCATCTTTTCTATGTCACTGACTCTCTCTTCTGCCTCATTTACCCTAGCTTTCAGAGCATCCATTTTAGACAGCATCTCAGTTAAACCATTTCTAATCTCGGCTTGATTAAATTCTATTTCTGCACTAAGAGATTTTGTAGTGTCTTTTATGCCTTTTCCAAGCCCAGCTAGAAACTTTATAATCATTATCCTGAATTCCAGCTCTGACATTTTACTTACATCTATATAGATTGGATCTGTGGCATAGAGTATTACCTCTGGTTCTTTCTTTTGTTGTAAATTCCTCCTTCTAGTCATTTTGCCCAGAGAAGAATGGATGAACGAGAGAACAAAATAAAAAATATTAACCACAACCCAAGCGAAACACACATTAGAGAAGTCTGAAGAGGTCAGAAACCAAAAAATAAAAGAAATAGAAAAAGAAAAGGGGGGCAGAAGAGAGCATATAATCTCCCAGGTGGACAAAACAGGGTGATCTACTTGGTCCTGGGTGTATTTTGGAGACACTAAATCCTAAAATTGTAAGAAAGCAAACATATATATATTAAATATACATATTTAATATATACAAAAATAAAATTGAATACAGTGAAAGGGAGCTAAAATGATGAATATATCTACAAAATGTAAATGTAAGAATGAAAGTTAAAAAAAGACTTAAAAACAAAGAATTGATAAAATAAGAAACTAGTTGAAAAGGAAAAAAGAAAAGGAAAATTTTAAACTGAAAGATAAAAGAATTATGAGGAAAACTCCCAAATTCTATGTCCTATTTTCCCTTAGCGCTGGAGTTTTTCAGTTCTGTGTGCTTGGTAAACTTGGTATTCACTTGTTATTCCAGCTGGTGTTCTGGGGGAGGGGCC
Source organism: Eumetopias jubatus (assembly GCF_037043125.1). Lineage (NCBI taxonomy): Eukaryota > Metazoa > Chordata > Mammalia > Carnivora > Otariidae > Eumetopias > Eumetopias jubatus. The sequence goes on from NW_028275006.1 coordinate 160,094, forward strand.
TGCTGCACTGATTCTCAGGTATCTGCCTGGGTGAAGTTGCACCGCCTCTTACCAGGGGCCTGAGGTCTATGTAAGCTGCTTCAGGTTGCTCTATGTGGCTTTTGTTCCCTGAAGGCTTTCCCTGCCACTTTAGAGGATGAAAATAAAAATGGCCACCCCCCCCATCTCCAGCCCCAGTGCTGAAATATCATGGCTCCATCTCTTCAGTAAATCTTCAGGAAAAAGCAGTCTTCACTTTTATATGTGCCAAAATCTGCAGACTCCTGTGGTGTGCCCCAATGTCGAGAGTCCCCGAGTTTCTGCTCTTTGCAGGGTCCCTGCATGGAGAACAGTCGCCCAATCATGCCACAGTTCATGCTTTATGGCAAACTCAGCTGAGATCCCACTCCCAGGATCGCTGACTTTAACTGGTTTACCAGCTCCAAAGCTTGGGAACTTTGCTGGCTCAGGCATCCCTGTTCTTTCTGTGACCCCAGGGATCCTGACACTACACTGTCCCACCTAGTGTTCTGCCCCACTTCACCACCTGAACACCTTTCAGGTAGGGACATCTCTCACTAGAGCAGATTTCTAAAAGTTCTGATTTTGAGCTCAGGGGCTTTATCACTTTCCAGTAGCCAGCTTATGGAGCCTTGCAGCCCCCCACCATTTATCTTCTGATATATCCATTCAGAATCATTTCTCTGCACCTCCTACCTTGCAAAAAGTGGTCCATTTTCTATTTGTAGAATTCCAGAAATTCTTTTCTTACATTCCAGATTGAATTCATAGGTGTTAAGAATGATTTGATAGTTATCTAGCTAAATTCAAGGGACCAGATGAAATAAGGTCCCCTACTCTTCCGCCATCTTGCCTCCCTCCGAAAAAAAAATAGCAAAATCTTAATAAAGACAACCTAGAATTACAATGGCCATTATGCAGAGTGTTCCAAGACTGTTTATTTAAGAAGTGCACTTGAAACAAGTGTTCCTAAATCAAACAGAATGGGACACCTATTTTAATTGGTATGGAGAAGCCTGGAAAAGACTTCAAAATTCCAAAATAGCTTCATTGAAAGATTTATTGCTAACAGCCAGTGAAAGATCAAAGACACAAGAGGTACCTAAAAAAAAAAGACTATAAGACTGACATGATTCCTACTGCTCCTCTCTATCCTCATTTACCTAAGTTTTCACAGTATACTAATTCTTTATCTAAATTGTCTTTCTATTTTGAAGAGACTATTTAACCATTAACTCTTAAAATAAAACCACCCAGTGCTACAGGTGATCCCCTTCATGTATCTTTTACTCCTTGGTTAAAGACTGAACTAAGGACTATAGCTAATTTCCCAAACCCAGGGAGGATCCCCAGAATTTTTCAGAAGAACTTAGCGTCCTCATAAAAGCTTATAATCTTGGGCTGCAAGACATTTATCAACTTGTGCACAAGCTGGTAGGACCTAGTGAAGCCCCAAAATTGATGCAGAAGCAGAATATCATAACCCTGAGGATTATATTTGAGAAACTTGATTTTCAACATGGCCCCCTTATGGACCAGAAAAAGCTTGCAAAATAGCAAACCATCTTTAAAAGCTATTCCTAGGGTCATTCCTGCCTTCACTGATTGGTCTAATATTCAAACATGCAAACAAAGGAAAGATGAATCTGTGGCAGACTTTAAAGCTTGTCTGGAAGCTCTCTTCCTATGGCATTCTGGGTTCTGTACAATAAATGATGTTACCCAATCTGCTCTAGCTGCCTTATTTGTAAATTGATTATCTCCTGAGATTAGTGGGTTAAGAGGCAGAAAATAAGATGGAAATCCACTTTCTGAGTTAATTCATGATCATTGCTGTGCACTTTGAAAGGATGTTGGAACAAGACTGTAAACAAAAGTCCAAGTTATTAGCCTTACAGCTGCAACAGCTCCAAGGCCAGAAACTCAAAACAACACCTGCACCTTCCCCATTGAATTCTCCTAGGAGTCCATCATCAAAACACTAACTCAGGAAGCATTGTCTCATTTGTAATCAACTAGAATGGACAAAAAAAGGTTGTCCTCAAAGGTTTTGTGCAAATCATTCAACATGAACTTGAATGCTTTCATATCTACCCTCTAAGAAGAGGCCCCATATGGATCTCTCCCAGGGTTGACAAGACTAAGGGATTCTCTGGTACACTGCCACCAGTTATTCCCTTAAAAAACCAAGAGGACACTAAAATCAAAAATAATGGGAAATCTTGCCAAAGTCTGGTAGATACCAGAGCTACACTCTACTTTAAACCCCACTGTCATAAGACAACAGATCTCTCTGAATAGAAAAAAAAACCTCTATTAGTGGAAGTATCTAATAAAATTCAAAGAGAGCTTCTATCTCAACCAGTGCAAAAGACTCTGGGACTTTTCATTGAAAAACATTTATTTTTGCTCTGTGATACAGCTCTAGTCAATCTATTAGGTAGATATCTCCTTTCTAAATTGAAGAGGCTAATACGTTTTGCCTCAGAGACCTTACTATAGAATTTCCTGACCAACCTGAACCTGATCTTCTGTTTCTGACAATCTTTCTTTGATATAGAAGAGGAAGAATTCCAGCAAAAGATCTCTAATTTAATCCAGGTGTTTGAATATTCATGGGCTACCTCTAACACTGACAATGGGAGAATAGAAAGTGCAGGACCTATAAAAGTTGAGATAAACATAACTAAACCTCTGCCCAAATCACGTCAATATCCACTAAAGCCCAAGGCCATACAGTGCTTTATGTCAGTAATAAAAGACATGGCCCCTCCTGTAACACACCAAACTTGCCAGTCCAGAAACTGAAAACCTAACAGGTGAGGATGAAATTTGTCCAAGACATGTGAACTATTAACAAGACAGTTACTCCCCATCTCCTGGTTGTTCCAAACCTGAGCACCCTTTTGTCACAACTTGCACCAGACTTAAAAAATGGTTCACTGTTGTGGATCTATGTTCAGCCTTCTTCAGCATTCCTGTAGACTCCAACAGAGAATATCTATTTGCCTTTACTTGGAACAATCAACAATATACCTGGACTTGTCATGCCTCAGGAGTTCACTGAGGCCTCTTCTTATTTCTCCCAAATGCTCTACCAGGATTTAAGTACCTTCCAGTTCTCAAGGAAATCTTCTACAGTATGGAGACAGCCTCTTGTTATGCTCAGTTATAACAGAAGCATCCATAAAAATTCCATTTATTTGCTGCAACAATTAGCTGAGAAAGGACATGAAGTCTCAAAGGAGAAATTACAATTATCTTCAGACACTGTTCATTACCTAAGTCATAATCTAAGCACTGTCGGAATCCAGCTGTCACGAAAAAGAATTACACTAATCCACGAATTCCCTAGGTCCTCAACTAAGTGATACTTTCATGGATCCCTATGTTTGGCTGATTATTGTAGACTATGGGTTCCTAATTTTTCTCTATTGGCTTCTCCACTCTATGAACTTACTAAAATTTCAGTCCCTGAACCCTTTCTTTTCTTTCTTTCATGGTTTGCTGATTTTATTTTATTGATATACTTGGATTCCTTACTCTTTATTTTTTGCATATGTATTACTGTTGCTTTGTTTTGTTTTGACTTGTGGTTACCATTTCATTTATATATGTCTTCTGTATATACCAATCTATATTGTTTATGGTCATTCAATTTTTTAAAGATTTTATTTGTTTATTTGACAGCGAGAGAGGGAACACAAGCAGGGGTAGTGGGAGAGAGAGAAGTAGGCTTCCTACTGAACAGGAAGCCCGATGCAGGGCTCAATCCCAGGACCCTGAGATCATGACCTGAGCCAAAGGCAGACGCTTAACGACTGAGCCACCCAGGCGCCCTATGGTCATTCAGTTTGGAACTCATTCTTTACTCTTCTTCCCTCCACATTTCATTTCAGATATTTGGTATCATATTTTCCATCTTTTTATTTTGTGATTCTCTTGACTGATTTTTACAGATATGTTTGTTTGTTTATTGTTTTTGTGCTTCCTATTTTTCTTACTCTTACTAATCTATTTTGTTTTCCAGTCAGAGTTCCCCTTAACATTTCTTGTAGGGCTGGTTTAGAGTTCATGAATTCTTTTAATTTTTGTTTCTCTGGGAAATTCTTTATCTCTTCTTCTATTCTGAATGATAGCCTTGCTGGATAGAATATTCTTGGTTGCAGATTTTTCCCTTTCAGCACTTTGAAATGTAGTGTGCCCCTCTCTTCTGGCTGTAAAATTTCTGCTGAAAAATCAGCTGATAGCCTAATGGGGTTTTCTTTTTATGTAACTGTCTTCTTTTCTCTTGCAAACTTTAAAATTCTTTCTTTATCACTATTTTTTTGCCATTTTAATTATTATGTGTCTTGGTGTAGACCACCTTGGGTTGAATTTGTTGGGGAATCTCTGTGCCTCCTGAATCTGGATTTCTGTTTCCCTCCCCAGATTCAGGAAAATTTCAGATATTATTTCTTTGAATACATTTTATGCCCCCCTTCTCCTTCTGGGATCCCTATAGTGCACGTGTTATTATGCTTGATGAAGTCACTGAGTTCTCTAAGTCTATTCTCATTATGCAGTATTTGTCTGTCTCTCACCTTTTCAGCTTGATTGCTTTCCATTTTTCTATCCTCCAGGTCACTGAAACATTCTTCTGCTTCTTGTGTTTCTCTTTATTCCATTTATTGTATTTTTAATTTCACTTATTAAGTTCTTCATATTTGATATGCTATTTTTATCTCTTTGTCAAGGGTTTCACTGATGTCTTCCATCCTTTTCTGAAGTCCCGTAAGTATCTTTATGATCATTACTTTAAGTTCTCTATCTGGCATACTGCTTATTTCTGTTTTGCTTAGATCTCTTGCTGTAATTTTGTCTTGTTCTTTCATTTGGGACGTATTTCTCTGTTTCCTCATTTTGTCTACCTCTCTGTGTCTGTTTCTGTGTGTTAGGAATGTCAGCTACATCTTTTGCTCTTGTAAGTGGTGGGCTTATGAAGAAGAGGTTCTGTAGTGCCCTGAAGTACAGTATCCCCTGTTCACCAGAATCTGGCACTTCAAGGGAGTTTCCTATACATGTTCTTTGAGTCCTGCTATTGTGTCTGAGTACTTTGCCTTTCAGTCCAAATGTCTGCACTAACTCTCTGCCTGATGTGAGCTCTGCTTGCATTGTGCGATGTTAGTGAGACCCAGGCAGGCAGGCTCTGAGGGGGTATGACCACAGAGGGCTTGGGGGCAGAACAGCAGTGTTAGAAAACTTTATGCTGAGCCACTAGTCCTAAGCTGGATCCCCCAAAGCAAAGCAGCAACCAAGGGTGAGGTGTACAGCACGGGCAGTGACCAGGGGTGCCCAGCATCTATGCATGTGGCAGCTGAGTGCAGCAGGTGGTGTCTGTGTATGCAGCAGTTAGGTGGGGTACGTGTGGTGATAGCAAAATTTGCACTGAGCCAAAGCCCAGTGGCCACCAAGGCACGGTACAGGAGATGGCAACTGGGTAGGGTGTGCAAGGCATTAACAAAATTTGCACTGAGCCCAGGGCTGAAGCCAGAGGTCTTGGAGGGGGTGAGTCCTCAGGAGAACTCATGGATGGGGTGCACTGCTAGCAGGTTAGGTAGAGAGTGTCTATGCAGCGCCACTTCCTGCAGGTGGCTCTGTGTTTATGCTGTTGGTCAGGAGAGGAAAATGGTGTCTACCAGCTCCTTTGCTCCTGGAAAAGTCCCTCAACAATCTCTGAAATCAGTATAAACAGATCTCTCTCTTGTTTGCCCCAAGTATTATGCAAACTGTCACTTCTATGTTGCCTTGCAGAGGACTATTGTCTCTTTAAGGGTGGAAACCCAACTATCACTTGCCCAACAGAATCTCCCAAGTGCTGAGTCAGTTGAATTTTAAAACTCCTGACTCCAAGTTCCACTGGTTATGCAAACTCATGGAATTCATCCCTTCTGGTTCTCAAAGCCAGATGTTATGGGGACTTGTTTTCCACCCCCCACCTCCATGGGTTCCCTGGTGCTTTCCCCTCTCTGTGCCCCCAGTTCTGTCCTTCCTGCAGGCAGCTCCCTACCACTGTTTCTGGCTTCGTAATCTCTCAGATACAGGTTCTTCTCTACATTTAGTTGTGCAGTTTGTTCTGCCAGTCTTCAGATTGTTCTCCAGTTTATTTACTTGGCTGTGAGTGATATCTAGTTGTAAACATGGCATGGGGTGAGCTTAGGTCCTCCTACTTTGCCATCTTCCCAGGCTCCAGAAATGACATTTATTTACAAACTCCACCCTCCATCTTAAACACTGCAACATTCTTAATCTTGTTGTTACTACCCTTGCCTGACAAGGGCAAAGCCCATGATTTTGAGGTAATAATATCACATTTTATGACAGTGCTTCCTGGTTTTTGAGATGCCCCTTTGACTAATCTTGATGTAATTTTGTTTGTTGATGATCATACTGTAAAAATGAAAATTGGAATTTCCAGGCAGACTATACTGTTACTACCCAGTACGTACTACTTGAGAGGGTAAACCTTCCATATGCTAAATCAGCCTAACAACCAGAGCTCTACACCCTTACCGGAACATGCCAATTATCAAAGGACAAATTGTTAATATTTATATTGACAGCCAGTATGCCTTTGGGGCCATCTGTATTTGGGGATGTTATAGAAACCAAGGGGTTTCCTTTCAGCCACTGGGACTTCAATCAAAAATGGACAGCAAGTAAATGACCTTCTTGCTGCTATTCTCTTACCTTCCGAAATTGCTATGATCAAAATTGAGGTTCACAGTAAAAGGACTGAAACTGAGTATCAGGAAAATGCCCTGGATGACTTTTATGCAAAGGCAGCAAGAACAGAAACTATAAAGGTTTTTGGCATATGTAGATAGAGTTCATTCTTCTTCTGAAAAAATAACCTCTTGTTGCCAGACTTTTGTCATCCTGATGTCCTGTGACATGGCAACAGTCTGCTCCTGATTCAGAGAAATCACAGTGTGCAAACAATGGTTGTAAATTCAGTGAATAATTGGGGCTATAAGAAACCCAAGATGGCCATTTGATTTTTATTATACAAACCCCATTTTTTGGTTCTTGCATTCTTTCACCAACCATTGTGCAGCTAAAAGGACTCAAATTATGCTAAACACACTACTAGAACAATGAGCAAAGAACACAAAAACAATCAAGTCACAGACACAAAAAGAATATCTACTAACCATGAAGAAAGAGTCTCAAGTATATTAACAAAGAAATGAAAAGTAAGGTGAGATGTTTATTTTATTTTTAAAATTAATTAAATTAATTAATTTAATTTACCAGATTTGCAAAGATGAAAAAAACTGATAATACTTGGGTTGGTGAAGATGTAGGAAAATGGACACTTTGAAGATGCAAAATTGTAAAAGAAATGAGCAAAGGGTCAGAATGGACATTTCTCCAAAAAATATATACAAGTGACTGATAAGCACATGTGTGATATTGTGATTTATAATAAGAAATATATTTGATCTTTGCCTTTGCCACAAAACTCCCCCAAACCCTTGGAATTTCCTAAGAGATATGAGCAATAAGATATGAGCAATCTTTTGTCATAATATTTGGTCTTTTGTCACTTCAGAACCAAAAAGGTAAAATGGATGTCATTGTTATACATAACAAGTCTCTTTCAACCACAACTGAGTTCATTAATAAGATGACTTTGGAAATCCCCTAAAGATGTGGGCTGGGCTGGTTGCCAAGAGAAACAACCATGATTAGAGTGTTGGAACTTTCAGTCCCACTCCCTGATTTCCAAGGAGGGGAGATGGGCAGGAGATTGAATCAATCCTCAATAGCCAATGATTTAATCAATCATGCCTGTGTAATGCAGCCTCATAAAAACCCAAAAAGGATGGGATTCAGAGAGTTTCCAGGTTGGTGAACCAGAATGCTTCCATATGCTGCCATGCAGCATTAAAAACTCCATGGTGACAGAGCTCTTTTGTTCAGGATCTCACTCTATGTATTTCTTCATCTGCCTGTTGATTTATATCCTTTGTAATAAATGAGTAATCTAGTGAGTAAATTGATTTCTGAAGTTCTGTTAGCCTGTCAAACAAATTAATCAAACCGAAGGAGGGGGTTGGAAGAACTTCTGATTTATAGTCAGTAAGTCAGAAGCACAAGTAACAACCTGGACTTGTGATTAGCATCTGAAATAGAGGGCAATATTGTAGAACTGAGCCCTTAATCTGTGGAATCTGATACTATCTTCAAAGTGTCAGAATTTAGTTAACTGTAGGACACCCAGCTGATACCAGAGAATTGTTTGGTGGTTTGGGGACAAAACACACACATTGGAATGGGAGTAGAACTATAACATGAAAAGATGCTCAACATCATTAATAATCTAAGCAATGCCAATCTAAACTATCATGAGATATTACTTCATCTTCACTAATATGACTAGAATCAAAATTTCAGAAAATAACAAATGTTGATGAGGATGTGGAGATATCAGAACCTTCATATACTGCTGGTAGGAATGTTTAAAATGATCAACCACTTTGGAAAAAGTTTAACAGTTCTTTAAATGATTATTGTATTGTTGCCATGAACTCTGAAAATGTGTTAAATGAAGAAGTCAATCCCCAAAGAATACATACTGTGTGATTTCATTTATATGAAATATCCAGAATAGGGAAATCTATAGAGACAAATTATGTTAGTGGTGCTTTGGCCTGGAGACAATGAGAGGATGGGGAGTGATAGCAAAAGTGTACTTTTTGAGTTTCTTTTTGATGAAATGGTCAATTCCTAAAATTGACTATGGTGATGGTTGTGCATATCTATAAATATACTAAAAACCATTGAAGTGTACACTTTAAGTTGACAAATCTTATGGTATGTAAACTATAGTTCCATACTGCTTTTTTAAAAAGATATGACAGTCTTAGTTAGATTTGGTTATTAATTGAATATGAGGGACAATGATGAGGGATTCAAGGATGATGCCCAGATTCTGGGTTTGCCAATGGGTGAATACTAAGGCAGAAAACAATTGAAAAAGAAACAGGTCTAGGGTGAAAGTAAAGGGCTAAAGAGAGAGCGAGACAGCATATATAGAGATTTTTAAACTTTTTTAGGGGTGAGGAATCATGGCCTCTTTTGAGAATCAGCTAAGAAGTTTGGCCCCTCTCTCCCACAAAAAGGTGAATATATTACTACCTTCTCACATATACAGATAATATTTGAGTATCTGTTCCATAGACTTCTGTGTTGAGAATAACTAATCTAAGTTTACTCAGGATGGTCAGTAGATAGTGTTCCTTGGGCCCTGGCATGAATGAGGGAGTACCAGGGTGAGCATGGACTGGCAGATAGTGACCCTGCAGCAAGGCTGGGTTCTTCCTGAGTGCCCTGGAGGTGGGCAGGATAGGGTGAGGATCCCAGCAGTCTGCATTTCTTAACCCAGGTAAGAGATAGCAGAAATGTCCCACAAAGGCTTCCACCTGGACAAGGTAACAAAGAGGAGAGAACAGGAAGATTTGGAAGGCTCTCTCCACAGCAATCAATTCCCTACTATTCTTTGACTCCTCTACTACAGAGGTATAGAAGAGGTATGAGAACAGACACACACATACCCACATCTGTCTGGGAGATGAGTCACTAGGTGGGAATTTGAGGGAGAAACGGAGGGAAGAAACTAAAGGAATTTACTTATATCACTACTTTGGTCACTTGTCCATCTGTATTTTTGGAGTAAGTCCAGTCAAGAGCCTGAATGTAGGAAATAAAAAGCTCTGGAATGTGGCAGTGGGAATATGGGCACTTTCCCAATCTCTTATCAGGGCAGGGACAATCGGACTATCTCTGCATCCCTCAATCTGCCACCACCTCACAGCCCTTCCCTTTGCTTAGGTCTTCAAAATCATCATTAATAATAGCCATTAAATTTTAGCAGATGACTTCAGTTGTTAGCAAATTCTTTTCTATATATAATGAATGTTAATCATAATAGAATAAAATATAAATGTTTATTAATAAATCTTAAAATTTGTTCCAGAAAGGGGGAATTGGTGGATTATTTATATAAAATGACCAAGAGCTGACAACTAGATTTCTCCTGGATCATTTTCAAAACACCATTTGTGTTCAAGAAGGTTCTCTGCCCCCCACAAAGCCTCCTTCCCTTTTTTTATTTACAAAATTTTAAAACAATCTAGAATGTTCTAAAATGAAGTTCTGTGGAGTCCAGAGAAAATATTTTCTGTGTGGTGCAGAACATAAAAAATGAGTTTTCTTTTTACTTCTCCAGGTTGAAGCATGTCTTTTAAAAATGAAATTTCATATTTTTGTTTTTTGAAACAATACTGATTTTTAAAAAAACAATAAAACAATAAAGAGAAATTTTTAGGAAGCAGATACACAGCCAGGAAGAAGAGGAGAAAAAACTGAAAAGACCAAGCCAATGCGAAGGCCTTGGGGAGAGGGGTGGGTGATATGCAAACCCTCCCCGGTAATCAGAGAAAGGCAAACCCTAACCATAAGGCGGTAAGCCCCCTTGCGCGCCCTCAGATTGAAGAGAACAGAGCTGAGTGACAAGATGGTGCGCGCTGTAGCCCCGCTCACAAACAAGCGGAGGGGGAGTTGGTGCGTGCAGAGGTGTGGGCAGAGTCCAGTAGAACTCCCCGCCCGCCCGAGGAAGTGGAGGGGGAGGGGTGAGAACGCCTTGGTGACGCGGAGCCCTCACGTGACCTGGAGCTGCAGAGCAACGCAGCCTTCCGTGCAGTCGTCAGTCCAGCTTCTGGGTACCGGCTTCCCGCTGTCCTGCGCCTGGCGGGCTGGCAACGGGCGCGAGGAAAGCAGAGCAGGTAAGGGCTCCCGGGCCTGCGCGCGAGGCCAGGGCGGCAGCGGTGCGCCTACTCCCAAAGCCGGCGCAGGGGATCAGCGCAGCGGCATTCTTGGGAACATCAGTAGTGGCCCCCTGGGGTAGGGGTGCTGGGACGGCCGGGAGGGCAGCAGAGCAACCAAGAGCAATTGGAAATCACCCGAATTCCTACAGGAAAATGGTGAACCTCCGGGGCGGAGTGGGGGGAGGCTATGGGTGAGGGTGGGAGATGCGGATGGGGGGCGGCCAGGGGTGGCCGGGACCCAGAAGGGACCAGGTGTTGGCGGGTCGGCGCCAAGCGCTTCGCAACAGCCCCTGTTCCCTCCACGCCGGCCTTCTGCAGGTCTGCGGGTCTAGGTGTCAAGTGTCGCGTCGGCGCACTCACGGCGAGAATTGGGAGAAGGAGACAGCAAGGATAGGCCCAGGTCGGTGCTGCGGTCAGTGTGGGGGGCGGTTGCAGAGCACAGTTTGAGACCCTCTTCCAACTACCCCATCCCTTGTCCCCTGTCCTCCATTTTGGTGACTGCGGAAGTTTGGGGATGGATCTGTAGGAAAATGGTGGGTTTGGGGGGGAGGTAGGACAGAGAAGTGGTGGGGGGGTTCGGACTTGGAGGCCCCCTAGAGGACGCACAAAGCTTTTCAGGTAGGAAAATGAAATTTTAAAAAACCGTTGACATCGAGGGCTCTGAAAGATGAGTAGTGAGGCCTCTGTCCTCGGTGCTGACCTGTCCACCAAAAACTCAACCCCTTCTTTTGTCTTTTGTCTCCTAGGAGCAATGGCGTCCAAAGAGGAGCACGCAGTAAAAAATCTCAACATGGAAAATACCGACCAGGAAAATGAAAAAAAAGATGAAAAGGAGCAAGTTGTTAATAAAGGAGAGCCCTTGGCCCTCCCTTTGGAAACTGGTGAATATTGTCTGCCTAGAGTAAATCGTAGGCGGTTCCGTGTTAGGCAGCCCATCCAGCAGTATAGATGGGATGTGATTCAGAGGCTTGAAGAGCCACAGGGAAGGATGAGAGAAGAGAATGTGGAAAGAATTGGGGAGGAGATGAGACAACTCATGCAAAAGCTGAAGGAAAAGCAGTTCAGTCATAGTTTGAGGGCAGTTAGCACTGACCCCCCTCACCATGACCATCATGATGAGTTTTGCCTTATGCCTTGAATCCTGGTGTTTTCTCTGAAGTTAATAGGGAGACACCTGCTTTCTAAACTTATGTGTTCATGATATAGCTTTGTTGTAAACCTTTTGATGTCACTCATTTCTAGTACGTCTATTATTACTTCGAGTTGAATGTGTTTTTGATCCAATCTGTAAGATTTTGTTAGCAGGAGAACTTTACCTATTGCATGGAGAGATGGTCATTATATTGTGAAACCAATAAAGCAGTCTAAAAAAAGCAACCTCTGTATTTTTATTTCAAATCTTATGTTTATGTATTTAGTACATGCAGTGAAAAATGCTGAAATTAAATATACCAAAGGATTAATATAGGGACTTGTAAGTCGATGTGTTTTCTTTCATATTTTCTGTAGTTTTAGAAGAAATGGAAACTATTTTTAATGACCTTGTGAAAGTAGAAGGGTCACTTCATAAACACTTGGTATGAAATTTGGATATTTTAGCCAGATGAATAAACCCAGTAATCCTTTATAAAGTGAGGACGAGGACTGTACATGACTATGAAACAAGATCAGGTGTGTGTGAGCTAAGTTTACCTACTTTTGTCCTCATTCCCATCTATTAGGCAGGACCCCCTATTCTCAGATTTTCCCTTCAGATATTTAGCAGAGTTTGCAAAGATAGGTCTCACCAGTCCAGCATCCCTCTGCTGGTCAAGCTGAATTCTGCCTGGCAAGAAGTAGGCCCTTAACAAAATACGATTAATAATGATTGAGTCAGGAGCTCTGAGTTCTTGTCTCAGTTCAGTTCCTGAATAAAATAAACTTGGTTATGCAGTTTCACTTCTCTGGAAGAGATTACTGGCAATTCTTAAAAGAACAATGAATTCATTAATAATATCTTAAAATTCTTAAACCTATGCTAATCTGCCATGTATGTGAGAATCATCTGAGGACTTTCTTGAAAATATAGACTCTTGGGGCACCTGGGTGGCTCAGTCAGTTAAGCTTTGACTCTTGATTTCAGCTAAGGTCATGATCTCAGGATGGTGAGATTAAGCCCCCCATCAGGCTCCGTGCTTAACAGGGAGTCTGCTTGAGATTTTCTCTCTTCTGCCCCCCCCCACGCTCCTGTGCGCTCATTTGTTCTTGCTCTCTCTCTCAAATAAATCTTTAAAAAAAAAGAAAATGTAGACTCTTGATCCTACCCTAGATGTACTGAATGGGGATCCAGAACTTTAATTTTAAGCAAGCATTCCTGGTAATTCTGATGCACATTAACGTCTAAAGGGCTCCTATGTGTATACATTTATTGTCTCAATTCTTAAATAGGAACCATAATGAAGAACATAAAGGTGAATATCTGAATTCGGTGGAGAGAAACACTAAAATGTAAAGAGAGAAAATTAAAAAGGGCTTTAGATTTACTACATAAAAATTAAAATTTAAAGTATGTACACTAAAAAATTTACAGTGGTTGTCTCTTATAAGGTATTGGATGATTTTTTTCTTTGTACTCAACTACATTTTTCTTAATGAATATGGATTACTTGTGGTAAAAAGAAATAATAAGTCAGTAATAGATCCACATCCAATGAACAATTCAGTGAGCTTATAAATGAAGTGCAATGGAGGCACTTAAAAATTCTCATTGGGGGCACCTGGGTGGCTCAGATGGTTAAGCGTCTGCCTTCGGCTCAGGTCATGATCCTGGGATCAAGTCCCACATCGGGCTCCTTGCTTAACAAGCAGCCTCCTTCTCCCTCTGCCTGCCACTCCCCCTGCGTGTACGCTCCTTCTCTCTCTCTCTCTGGCAAATAAATAAATAAAATTTTTTTAAAAAAATTCTCATTGACAGAACTTAGATATTATAGATTTCAAATTATTCTTGAATATAGTATTCATGGCTTGGTGTAATTGTCCCTCCTATAAGTGGGCAAAATCACTAGATCTTACTTCTAATCAATAGACTACAACAAAAGCGATATGATGCCTCTTCTGTGATTGCATTGCAGAAGATTGTGGCTTTGGTCTTGCTACAAGACTTCTCTTCCTCCTTCCCCTCCCCTTTGCTGGCTTTGATGAAACAAACTGTCATGTTGGAGAGGCTCATATGGCAAAGAACGGGCAGTATCTCTCAACCAACAACCAGTGAGGAACTGGGACCCTCAACCCAATAGCCTTTGAAGAAGTGAATCCTGCCAAACAACATAGGCAAGTTTGGAAGCAGATCTTTGCCCTTTCAAGCCTTCAGGTAAGACCTTGCCCCTGACCAAAATATTGATATGCACAATTAGCTGTCCTGAGCCAGTAAGAGCCAGCTTCAAGCACACCACTGACTCAGAGCACTCCCTTGTCAAGGTAGTTAAAACAGGAACATTACTAGGCAAGGAACATGAAAGATAAGAATGAAAAAAGGAAATGTCTTTTGCAAAGGAGATGGATGAGCATAAAGGAGAGAAAGATAAGAGAAAAAGAGACAGAGGCAGATAAAGTCCTGGCGTATGCAGTATACTTATGACTAAAAGGGACTACAGGATTGTGTGGGTGGGGTGTTATTTTTTGTACCCAGCTTTTTTTTATTCAGATTACCTAGTTATTACTCTGGTACTTCAATTTATTGTCCCTAATTCATATCAACTGCATTTCAAAAGTAATTTGAAGCAATGGTTCAGCAAATAATTATAATTTGGCTCAATTTGGGACTCAAGACATTTTTATGTTCTAAATATGCAGAGTACAATATGGTAATAATGAGCCACATGTGGTTATTAAGAACTTGAAATGTGACTAACACAATATGAGATGGGCAAAAGTGTAAAGCATACACAAGATTTTAAACACATGGTACAAAAAAAGAATGTAAAGCATTCACAAGATTTTAAACACATAGTACAACAACAGAATAAGGGATTAAAAGTTTTTTATTGATTACATGTTGAGATGATAGTATTTTGGATATACTATGTTAAATAAAATATATTATTAAAATTAATTTCACCACTTACTTTTTACTTTCAAAAAATGTGTTTACCAGAAAAATTAAAATTAGATATATGGCTTATATTATACTTCTGTTGAACATCACCATTCCAAATCATTTTTAAGATATACTATGTTTTCTAAACTAAAAAATGTTATTTTAGAAATTTCTGATAATAAAGATGATACACATTCCTTTCAGAAAACACAAAGAAATATAAAGAAGAAAAGTCTTAAAAAACATTTTAATCCTACTAAACATTATTAAATATTTATTTTTTAGTCTCTTTTCTACACAAAACATCCACAAATGGAATCTTGTTTTATAAAAGTGGGATCATACTGTATATACTATTTTGTATGCTTCTTTTTCACTTAACATTTTTAAGATAATCCTTTTCCATTATCCTTAAGGGTTATTTGAGATAAAGTTGTTATTTAAATGGATTAACAAATTTAATATAATAATAATAGAACAGGGAAAAAATATAAGCACAATAAAGGCATTTCTCAACATACAACTCAAGGCAGAAATTATGCAGAAAATTACTGATTTTATTACATAAAAATAAACTTTTATATGGCATAAGTATAATTTAGAAAGACAAATGAAATATTGGAAAAATAATACATAAAAAAGACAAAATGTGGTCAGGACTTCTAGTACTATGTTGAATAGCAGTGGTGATAGTGGACATCCCTGCTGTGTTCCAGACCTTAGGGGAAAGCTCTCAGTTTTTCTCCATTGAGAATGATATTCGCTGTGGGTTTTTCATAGATGGCTTTTATGGTATTGAGGTATGTACCCTCTGTCCCTACACTCTGAAGAGTTTTAATCAAGAAAGGATGCTGTACTTGGTTGAATGTTTTTTCTCATAATATGTTCTTATAATTGTTTGTATTTCTTTGGTGTTGGGTGTGATCTCTCCTCTTTCATTCATGATTTTATTTACT
Organism: Eumetopias jubatus; assembly: GCF_037043125.1. Lineage (NCBI taxonomy): Eukaryota > Metazoa > Chordata > Mammalia > Carnivora > Otariidae > Eumetopias > Eumetopias jubatus. Next base: position 175,996 of record NW_028275006.1, read on the forward strand.
TGGGTCCTTTCTCTTTTCTTTTTGATAAGTCTTGCCAGGAGTTTATCAATCTTATTAATTCTTTCAAAGAACCAGCTCCTAGTTTCGTTGATCTGTTCTACTGTTATTTTGGTTTCTATTTCATTGATTTCTTCTCTGATTTTTATTATTTCTCTTCTCCTGCTGGGTTTAGGCTTTATTTGCTGTTCTTTCTCCAGCTCTTTTAGGTGTAGGGTTAGGTTGTGTATTTGAAACCTGTCTTGTTTCTTGAGAAAGGCTTGTATTGCTATATACTTTCCTCTTAGGACAGCCTTTGCTGTATCCCAAAGATTTTGAGCAGTTGTGTTTTCATTTTCATTTGTTTCCATGAATTTTTTAAATTCTTCTTTAATTTCCTGATTGATCCATTCATTCTTTAGTAGGCTGTTCTTTAGCCTCCACGTATTTGAGTTCTTTCTGACTTTCCTCTTGTGACTGAGTTCTAGTTTCAAAGCATTGTGGTCCAAAAATATGCAGGGAATGATCCAAATCTTTTGGTACCATTGAGACCTGATTTGTGACCTAGGATATGATCTATTCTGGGGAATGTTCTATGGGCACTAGAGAAGAATGTATATTCTGTTGCTTTGGGATGGAATGTTCTGAATATATCTGTGAAGTCCATTTGGTCCAGTGTGTCCTTTAAAGCCTTTATTTCCTTGTTGATCTTTTGCTTAGATTATCTGTCCATTTCAGTGAGGGGAGTGTTAAAGTCCCCTATTATTATTGTAAGACTGATGAATCACAGACCTGTACCTCTGAAACATATAATACATTATATGTTTAAAAAAATAAAGATAGTAGGAAGGGAAAAATGAAGGGGGGGAATCGGAGGGGGAGACTAACCATGAGAGACTATGGACTCTGAGAAACAAACTGAGGGTTCTAGAGGGGAGGGTGTGGGGGATGGGTTAGCCTGGTGATGGGTGTTAAAGAGGGCACATATTGAATGGAGCACTGGGTGTTATACACAAACAATGAATCATGGAACACTACAACAAAAAGAAAGAAAGAAAGAAAGAAAGAAAGAAAGAAAGAAAGGAAGGAAGGAAGGAAGGAAGGAAGGAAGAAAGAAAGAAAGAAAGAAAGAAAGAAAGAAAGAAAGAAAGAAAGAAAGAAAGAAAGAAAGAAAGAAAGAGAAAGAAAGAAAGAAAAAGAGAAAGAAAGAAATTCAGGTGAACAATTGGAAGGAATAAAAAAATAAGAAAGAAAAAAAAGAAAGACAAAAAGTTAATATTATAACTGTATAGTAAATTGGTTTAAATCAATCAGGGAAAGGCAAACACAGAAATATCAAAATGGAAAAAAATAAAAGGTAAACAATTTTACAGCTGACTAATAGATACATGGAAAAAATGACCAGTTTCATTTGTAATCAAGTATATGCAAATGAGAACAAGAAAATATTTTCAAGTAACAAGTTGGTAAATAATTTTAATAACAGCCAACATTTATTGACCATTATAATCTAAATACTTTGCATGCCTCATTCAATTTCCCTAACCACATAAATTGCATGCAGATACTATTGTTAGACCATTTTATATAAAGTTAAGCAGAATGAGCCGTGTGACTATTCAGTCATGTACCCAAAGCCATGTGACTATTAAGTTGTGGAGCTGGAATTTGAACACAGTGTGACTTTTGAATCCATGCCATTATTAGTGGTTTATACCTAGAAGTAGGGGTTCTTTCATATAGTGAAAACATAAAAAGAGCATGTGCATGTTCATACAGTACTGGTGAGAATGAGAACTGGTTCAACTTTTCTGAAAGATAGTTTGAAAATATGTATCAAAAGTCTTAAAACAGTTCTATAGTCTTTAATCAGAAATTCTATGCTGTTGACTACATTCCAGGTGAGAAATCATACAAATGATCTGTATCTGAGCTGTGAAAACATCCAAATGTGCAAGCATGTAAATAGAGATGACCGTTGAACAATGCAGGGGTTAGGGGTGCTGACACCCTGCATAGTCGAAATTCCACATATAACTTTTGACTTCCAAAAACCTAATTTCTAATAGCCTACTGTTGACTGGAAGTCTTACCAAAAACATAAAGTCAATTAACACATATTCTGTATGCTATATAGATATATAATATAATATATATTAGTATAAAAATATATTTTATATATACATATAGTATTCTTACAATATAGTAAGCTAGAGAAAAGAAAATGTTAATAAGAAAATCATAAGGAAGGACACCTGGGGGGCTCAGTCGGCTAAGCGTCTGCCTTCGGCTCGGGACATGATCCTGGATTCCTGGGATTGGGTCCCACATTGGGTTCCCTGTTCAGCAGGAATCATGTTCTCCCCACCCCCAGCTTGTTCTCTTTCTCTCTCTCTCTTGCTCTCTCTCTCTCTCTCAAATAAATAAATAAAATCTCTTTAAAAAAGAAAATCATAAGGAAGAGAAAGATATATTTACAGTACTGTACTGCAAAAAATCCATATATAAGTGAACCCACACAATTCAAACCGATGTTGTTCAAGGGTCAATTGTATATGCAATAGCAGGATGTTTATTTCAGCATTTTTGAAAAGCCAAAAAAAACTGGATATAACCTTAATACTTATAAATAAGGGAAAGATAAATACATAAGATGCATTAATACTTTGGAAACCTATCCGGCCATTATAAATAATAGAGTAGTCCTGAATAGAAAGAAATGGAAAATTCTCTAATATTGTTATTTTAATTATTTTGGGTAGGGAATATCAGCTGTATGTAAAGAATAATTGACTAAAGCTTGCTTAAATATTAAGGAAATTTATGATCTCACATGATAGCAGAAAAAGCAGAAATAGGTGAAACAGGCTTCAGGCTGATTGATTCAGGATGTCAGCAAGGACCCAGGTTTCTTCCATCTCTGGTTAACTTCTACCATGCTTAGTGTAAGCTTCATCATAAGGCTTACCACTAATGAAACGAGATGGCTGTTGTGGTGATTGAGGATACATTCTTTTCTGGTTTTGTCTCTCAGGAGAGAAAGGAAAACTTCTCTCCCAACCATGGAATATAAGACCTTCTCTTCAATCTAACTGGGCCATTTTAAGATCATTAGTCATCTTCAACCAGTAACAATCCTCAGAGAAATTCCAAATCCTGAAAGGTTCAGAATTATTAGGGCCTGCCTCCTGAAGGTATCAATAAAGAGAGGTGGGGTGTACATTTAGATGTTGGGAGTTTTGTTAAGAGAAGAAAGGAGAAGCTGATGTTGGGTAAGCATACACTATACTGGGAGCCTCAGAAACAGGAATGGCCCAGGATACTCTCTGTACCTGCAGTAGGTCCTGAGTGGGAGATCGACAGCTGGAACATGTACTGAATTACCTTTGGAAGAACAGGCAGGGCATTAAAAAAAAAATAGTCCAGAAAATGCTAATATTCAGAAGAAGAAAGAGTGAGAATGAGAATGAGAGCAAGAATAATGAATATGACTCACAGAATTTCCCCAAGTTATAGAAACCTGAGGGATTCCTGGAGCCCTGGGATTAAAAATCAAAAGAAAGGGCAGTTTATCCAGTTTAGCAAGACCATTCACTAGGGTTAAGTGGAAGTCATGTAGGTCTATGCCCAGAGATGCCAAAGAAGCCAGTTAATGAGGAACAGAACCATGTGGAGAGGATTCCAGGAAATTAATTTTTAACAAAATTTCCACTTTGTCACATTAATAACACCTCGCTTCACAGATTCTTGTCCTGCTTCATGGACCAGTGCCAGATGTGCTGGGCACATCCCTTCCTCCGAAAGTAGATTGAAAATCAGCCTTGAATATTATTGAATAACATCTCTGAAAAGCAAACACTTAAGCATGGAATCTACTGGGGTTTGTGGAGATTTCAACAGGGCACTGTTTCCTCACTTAGCAGGCTCATGACCTCCACCCCAGCCAAGCTACTCTCTCCCTCACCAACCCTTTCCAGAACTTCTCTTCATCCTCCCCATATTTCAAGGTTCAACTTAGATCCTTCTTCCTCATAACAGCTTCCCTGGCTCTATGAGTACCACCCTTTTCTTATTCCTATTAGGCTGGACAGAACTTCAGAGTTTTTAAATCTTTTTTTCCCAGAAGTTGGTATGCGCAATAGTGGACCTTCCCAGGCACCTCATGTTCTGCTTCCCCTGTGCTGTCTTGGATTATGTTTTATAATTGTTTTGTATTTTTTACAAATTGAGTGATCAGTGAACTGGTTTCTTTGTTTCTCCTCTTGCCCTTTTCCAATCCAGTCTCCGCCTAGCAATCTAAGTATTATTTTTTTAAAAGATTTATTTTTTATTTGTTTGGGGGGGCAGAAGGAGAGGGAGAGAGAGATTCCCAAGCAGACTCCCCACTGAGTGCAGAGCCCAACACAGGGTTCAATCCCACGACCCTGAGATCCTGACCTGAGCCAAAATCAACAGTTGGATGCTTAACCAACTGAGCCGCCCAGGTGCCTCAATCCAAGTAGTGTTTTTTTAAATTTTTCATTATGTTTAGTTAGGCAACACATAGTACATCATAAGTTTTTGTTGTAGTGTTCAATGATTCATTAGTTGTGTATAACACCCTATAACACCCAGTGCTCATCCAAACATATGCTCTCCTTAATACCAAGTAGTATTTTAAAGGAGAATTAGAACATGCTCTTCCCCTCAATTATATCCCTTAAATGCCTCCATTGCATTTAAATACTTAAAACAAAACAAGTCTTTACCATGGCCTTCAGGCTCTCCAACACCTTCTTCCTGGCCACTTCTCCCACTCAGCAAGGCTACTCTCCCCCTCTATGGATAAGCTCTAGCCACACTGGCCTCCTTTGGTTCTAAATGGGCCAAGGACTTTCCTCCTCTAGAGCTTATGCACATGCTGATTCTCCTTCTGGAAGGCTAACCATTTCCCCCTGGCTAACTTTTATTTACCCTTTAGGACTCAACTTAATATCATGGCTTCTGAGAGTCCCTCTCCCATTCCTTGGCCCAAACCTTCATGCTCTCTCTCACAAAACCTTGTTCTCTATCACAATTTAGGATTATGGTTTTTTTTAAGTTTTTTTACATTTTGTTTTATTGTGTTATGTTAATAACCATACATTACATCATTAGTTTTTGAGGTAGTTTTCCATAATTCATTGTTTGCATATAACACCCAGTGCTCCATTCCATACATGCCCTTTTTAATACACATCACCAGGCTAACCCATCCCCCCACTCCCCTCCCCTCTAAAACCCTCAATTTGTTTCTCAGAGTCCATAGTCTCTCATGGTTACTCTCCCCCTATGATTCCCCCCTCATTTTCCCATCCCTAATATCTTCTTTTTTTAAAACATATAGTGTATAGGATTATATTTTTATAATGTTTCCCTTTAATAAAAAATAAAATAAAAGGCCTATAACTCCATATATCAATATGTATGAAAAACAAGGCATAATATCATGTAAGAAAAGTGTGTTTCAAAAGCAAACATTTCTTATAGGACCATTCTCAACCGTTCTTAAGTCTCTAAAAGTAATGTTGTATATTACTTATGGCCATAAAAATATCTATAAAAGTATAGACACATACATAAGGGCATATAAGGCTTAAAGCACAGTTGCCTCTGGGGAGAGAATGGAATGAAAGAAAAGTGAGAGGGATTGAGGCATATTCATAATATTTAATAAAAAATCTAGATCACACATGATAAAATGCCAATATGTTATAAATCGGTTGATGAGTACATTTGTGTCTCTTATGTATTTCTATCTACATTTCTGTATGTTTAGGTATTTAGAAATGATTATGTCTTGTGTTCATCAGAGCGTGATACGTCAAATATTGTGATATATTCAGTGTAAGTGGGAGTATATATTGGCACATGTTTTATGGAAGACTATATGCATATGGTGTTATTGGTGCAATATCGATAATAAACAAGGTTTGAAAAAATTAAAGTATATCTACTAGGGATTGATTCAATAAATTATAGTGTAACTTCAAAAGATGTGTTTTCAGGACTTTCAAAGAATGAATACTTGTAGAACCAAACATCAGCATGATGGCAGCATAAGATGTCCTTCCTTTGGGTCCCCCCTTTTTGACAACTAATTAGAAATCCATCCACAAATACATGTACCTGAGTAGAGAGTCCACCTCTCTGTTGGAACAACAACAAAAAAATATGAGTCTGGATGCACTGAAGAGGGTAAGAGGAACTTTGCCAGTGCTGCCCATCCAAGGCAAAACAGCACGACGCTGAACTAGCTGGCAGTGAGCTCTCACGCAGTAAAAGGAGAAAGTGAATGAGTGCTTGGCTACCTCAGCTTTCTTGGATGCTGCTGGACAAACTCATTGCTCTCCAGCAGCACCAGAGTACTAAGGCAGGACTTCCACGACTTGAGTGAGGGCAGGGGCAGAAGATACTGGGAAAGAGGCAGATAAGAATATCAAGGGACATTAAAGGGACATCATACTTGCTGACTACGCACAGGACTTTAGCAGGAAGTTGGCCCACAAGCCCTTGGGAGAACTTCACTAAAGGATCCCCCACAGTGGGGCTGCAGGCACTCCCAACACTCTGAGGGCTAAACCCACACCTCCCCTACTGTTGGCCAGGCTCCCAGTGCACACTCCCAAGTGCAGTGGTAAGAGAAAGCTCCAATAAACAGAATGCTTCCAAAAAGCAGACCAGGATCTCTGGGCAGAGGAGGAAACACAAACTTGAACTATAGTGCCACCTTATGGAAAACAAAAGAGAATTTTGGCAACCAGCCTGGGGAGTTGTAAGAACCAGAGAAGAAATAAAGGCTTAAGAATTCCACAACAGTACAGGCAGTAATTTCTCTGACATCAGCCATAGCAACATTCTTCAAGATATGTCTCCTAAGGCAGGGAAACAAAAGCAAAAATAAACTCTTGGAACTGCATCAAAATAAAAAGCTTCTGCACAGCAAAGGAAAGAATCAACAAAACTAAAAGACAACCTACTGTTAGAGGGAACCTACCTGAACACAATAAAGGCCTCATATGAAAAACCTACAGCTAATATCATCCTCAATGGGCAAAAACTGAGAGCTTTTCCCCTAAGGTCAGGAATAAGACAAGGATGTCCACTCTTACTGCTGTTATTCAACATAGTTCTGGAAGTCCTAGCCACAAAAATCAGACAACAACAACAACAACAACAACAACAACAACAACAACATCAACAAGGCATCTGAAACAGCAAGGAAGTAATCAAACTTCCACTCTTTGCAGATAACATGATACTGTATATAGAAAACCTTACCGAGTCCACTGAAAAACTACTAAAACTGATAAATGAATTAAGTAAATTCACAGGATACAAAATCAACATACAGAAATCTGTTGTATTTCTATACACTAATAATGAAGCAGCAGAAAGAGAAATTAAGAAAACAATCCCATTTACAACTGCACCAAAAAGAATAAAATGCATAGGAATAAACTTAACCGAAAAGGTGGAAGACCTATACTCTGCAATCTATAAGACACTGATGAAAGAAATTGAAGACAACACAAACAAATGGAAAGGCATTCCATGCTCATGGATTGGAAGAACAAATATTATTAAAATGTCTATACTACCCAAAGCGATCCACATTTAGTGTAATCCTTATCAAAATACAAACAGCATTTTTTACAGAAATCGAACAAACAATCCTAGAATTTGTATGAAATCACAAAAGACCCTGAATAGCAAAAGCAATCTTGAAAAAGAAAAAAAAAACTGGGGCTATCACAATTCCAGACTTCAAGTTATATTAATAAGCTGCAGTAATCAAAAGAGTATGGTACCAGCACAAATATAGATGCATAGATCAAAAGAACACAATAGAAAGTCCAAAACTAAACCCACCATTATATGGTCAATTAATCTTTGACAAAGGAAGAAAAAAATACCCAGTGGGAAAAAGACAATCTCTTCAACAAATGGTGTTGGGAAAACTGGACCCCTTTCCTACACCATACACAAAAATAAACTCAAAATGGATTAAGGATTTAAATGTGAGACTGGAAACCATAAAACTTCTAGAAGAGAGCACAGGTAATAATTTCTCTGACATTGGCCATAACAGCATCTTTCTTAGATAGGTCTCCTGAGGCAAGGGAAACAAAAGCAAAATTGACTATTGGGACTACATCAAAATAAAAAGCTTCTGAACAGCATAGGAAACAACCAACAAAACTAAAAAACAGCCTACTGAATGGAAGAAGATATTTGCAAATGACATATCTGATCAAAGCTTGGTATCCAAAATATATAAAGAACTTATACAACTCAACACCAAAAAGCCCCAAATAATCCAATTAAAAATGGGCAGAAGACATGAACAGACATTTCTCCAAAGAAGACATCCAGATGGCTAACAGACACATGAGAAGATGCTCATCACCACTTATCATCAGGGAAATGCAAATCAAAACCACAATGAGATATCACCTGAAACCTGTCGGAATGGTTAAAATAAAAAGCACAAGAAATGACAAGTGTTGGTGAGGATGTGGAGAAAAAGGAACCCTCCTGCACTGCTGGTGGGGATGCAAACTGGTGCAGCCACGGTAAAACACAATATGGAGGTTCCTCAGAAAGTTAAAAATAGAACTACTCTATGATTCAGCAACCGCACTACTGGGTATTTACACAAAGAATACAAAAACACTAATTCAAAGGGATACATGCACTCCTATTTTTACTGCAGCATTATTTACAGTAGCCAGACTATGGAAGCAGCCCCAGTGTCCATGGATAAATGAGTGGATTAAGAAGGAGTGAGATGTGTGTGTGTGTGTGTGTGTGTGTGTGTGTGTGTGTGTGTGTGTGTGTGTATAAAACATCTTCTTTATCCATTCATCTATTGAAGGACATCTCGGCTCCTTCCATAGTTTGGCTATCATGGACATTGCTGCTATGAACACTGGGGTGCAGGTACCCCTTCATTTCACCACATCTGTATCTTTGGGCTGAATACCTAGTAGTGCAATTGCTGGGTCATAAGGTAGCTCTATTTTTAACTTTTTGAGGAAACCCCATACTGTTTTCCAGAGTGGCTGTATCAGCTTGCATTCCCACCAGTAAATAGTGTAAGAGGGTTCCCCTTTCTCCACATTCTCGCCAACATTCTTTTTTTCCTGTCTTGTTATTTTTAGCCATTCTGACTGGTGTGAGGTGGAATGTCATTGTGGTTTTGATTTGTATTTCCCTGATGCCAAGTAACGTTGAGCATTTTTTCATGTGTCTTAGCCATTTGTATGTGTTCTTTGGAGAAATTGTTTGTTCATGTCTTCTGTCCATTTCTTGACTGGATTATTTGTTTTTTGGGGTGCTGAGTTTGATAAGTTCTTTATAGATTCTGGATACTAGCCCTTTATCTGACATGGCATTTGCAAATATCTTCTCGCATTCCATAGGTTGCCTTTTAGTTTTATTGACTGCTTCCTTTGCTGTGCAGAAGCTTTTTATCTTGATGAAGTCCCAGTAGTTCGGTTTTGCTTTTGCTTCCTTTGCCTTTGGAGACGTGTCTAGCAAGAAGTTGCTGCGGCCCAGGTTGAAGAGGTTGCTGCCTGTGTTTCTCCTCTAGGATTTTGATGGATTCCTGTCTCACATTTAGGTCTTTCATCCATTTTGAGTTTATCTTTGTGTATGGCGTAAAAGAATGGTCCAGTTTCATTCTTCTGATGTGGCTGTCCAATTTTCCCAGCACCACTTATCCAAGAGACTGTTCTTTTCCATTGGATAGTCTTTCTTGCTTTGTCAAAGATTAGTTGGCCATAGAGTTGAGGGTCCATTTCTGGATTCTCTTTTTTGTTCCATTGGTCTATGTGTCTGTTTTTGTGCCAGTACTATGCTGTCTTGACGATCACGACTTTGTAATATACTTTCAAGTCAGGAATTGTGATGCTGCCAGCATTGCCTTTCTTTTTCAACATCCCTCTGACTATTTGGGGTCTTTTCTGGTTCCATACAAATTTTAGGATTATTTGTTCCAGCTCTGGGAAAAATTTCGATGGTATTTTGATAGGGATTGCATTGAATGTGTAGATTGCTCTGGGTAGCATAGACATTTTTAAAATATTTATTCTTCCATTCCAAGAGCATGGAATATTTTTCCATCTCTTTGTTTCTTCCTCAATTTCTTTCATAAGTGTTCTGTAGTTTTTAGAGTACAGATCTTTTATCTCTCTGGTTAGGTTTATTCCTAGGTATTTTATGGCTTTTGGTGCAATTGTAAATGGCGTCAATTCCTTAATTTCTCTTTCTTCAGTCACATTGTTAGTGTATAGAAATGCAGCAGATCTGTGCATTGATTTCGTATCTTGCCACCTTGCTGAATTGCTGTTTGAGTTCTAGCAATTTTGGGGTAGAGACTTTTGGATTTTCCACATTAAGTATCATATCGTCTGTGAAGAGTGAGAGTTTGACTTCTTCTTTGCCAATTTGAATGCCTTTTATTTCCTTTTGTTGTTTGATTGCTGAGGCTAGGACTTCTAGTACTATGTTCAACAACAGTGGTGAGAGTGGGCATCCTTGTCGTGTTCTTGACCTTAGGGGAAAAGCTCTCAGTTTTTCCCCATTGAGAATGATATTCACTGTGGGCTTTTTGTTGATGGTTTTTATGATATTGAGGCATGTTCCCTCTATCCCTACACTGTGGAGAGTTTTAATCAAGAAAGGATGTTGTATTTTGTCAAATGCTTTTTCTGCATCTGTTGAGAGGATCATACGATTCTTGTCCTTTCGTTTATTAATGTGATGTATCACGTTGATTGATTTGTGGATGTTGAACCACCCTTGCATTCCAGGAATAAATCCCACTTGGTCCTGGTGACTAATCCTTTTAATGTACTGTTGGATCCTATTGGCTAGTATCTTGGTGAGTATTTTGGCATCCATGTTCATCAGGGATATTGGTCTGTAATTCTCCTTTTTGGTGGGGCCTTTGTCTGGTTTTGGGAACAAGATAATGCTGGCCTCATAGAGCGAGTTTGGAAGTTTTCCCTTCCATTCCTATTTTTTGAAACAGCTTCAGTAGAATAGGTATTATTTCTTCTTTAAATGTTTGTTAGAATTCCCCCTGGGAAGCCATCTGGCCCTGGACTCTTGTTTTTTGGGAGGTTTTTGATTAATGCTTCAATTTACTTGCTGGTTATGGGTCTGTTAAGATCTTCTGTTCCTTCCTGTTTCCGTTTTGGTAAGTTTATAGGTCTCTAGGAATGCATCCATTTCTTCCAGATTGCCTAATTTCTTGGCATATAGTTGTTCATAATATGTTCTTAAAATTGTTTGTACTTCCTTGGTGTTGGTCATGATCTCTCTCCCCTTTCATTCATGATTTTATTAATTTTGGGTCCTTTCTCTTTTCTTTTCCATGAGTCTGACTAGGGGTTTACACTATTTTCCCCCAGCACTGGAGTTTTACAGTCTTGCGTGGTCCATAAATTTGCTGTGCACCTATTCTTCCAGTTGGTCTTCTGGGGGAGGAGCCTGGCATGCTGCTTCTCAGGTGTCTTTGCTTGGGTGGAGTTGCTCCGCCCCTTGCCAGGGGGCCAGGCTCAGTGTAAGCTGGTCCTCTGTGTGGCTTTCGTTCTTGGAAGGCTCTCCGGGCTTCTTTAGAGGATCAAAATAAAAATGGCCGTGCCTGATCTCCAGCCCCAGAGCCGAAAGATCCCTATCCCCTCTCTTCGGTAAACCTGCAGGGATAAATGGTCTTCACTTTTGTGTGTGCCAATCTCTGCAGACTCCTACAGTGTGCATCCACACTGATCCTCCTGGGGGAAAGGAGGAGGGTCCTGCACATTGTAGGGCCCTGGCACAGAGAGCGGACTCCGAATCCTGTGCACACCTGCTCTGTCCCTCCAGGGGGTGAGCAGAGGGTTGTCCACTACTGTCCTTTACAGGGTTCTCACCCTGAGAGCTGTTGCCTTGCCATGCATGCACCCACTCAGCCCCTGGGAGGGAGGCAGAGGGCCGCCGCATTCCTGCTTATTGCAGGGTTCAGGCACTGAGAGCTGTCCCCGGAGTCTGCACGCACCCACTCTGCCACTCCCATGGGAAGGCGAAGGCGCTCTGAGTTCCTGTCATTTGCACGGTCCCCACACGGAGAGCAGTCACCCCATCGAGCCTCTGCTCTCAGTTTATGGCAAACCGAGCTGAGAGTCCCCTCCTGGGCTCACTGACCCTAACCATTTTCCCTGCTCCAATGCTTGGGAACTCTACTGGCTCAGGCACCCGGGTTATTTCTGTGACTCCAGGGATCCTGAGACCACACAGTCCCATCTAGAAATTTGCCCCCTTTCACCACCCGAGCTCCTTTCAGTCAGGGATGTCTCTCACTGGAGCAGACATCTAAGGGTTCTGATTTTGCCCTCTTGGGCTATATCGCTTTCTGGTAGCCAGCTTACTGAGGCTCCCTCCCCCCACTGTTTATCTTCTGATATATCCCCTCAGATTCACTCCTCTGCACCTGCTACCTTGCAGAAAGTGGTCGCTTTTCTACTTGTAGAGTTCCAGATTTTTTTTTCTTACATCTCAGGTTGAATTCGTGGGTGTTCAGAATGATTTGATAGTTATCTAGCTAAATTCAAGGGACCACATGAAAGGAGGTCCCCTATTCTTCCACCATCTTGCCTCCTCCTCCATCTTTCCATTTAAGTAGGTCTTGATTTTTTTCAATGATGCTTTGTGGTTTTCAGAATGTAAGTTTTGCGTTTTCCCAGTTAAATTTATTCGTGTGTTTTATTCTCTTTGATGCTACTGTATTTGAATTTATCTTCTTAATTTCATTTTCAGATTGTTCTGTGATGATGCATAGAAATACATTTTTTAAAATTTTGATATTGTAGTCTGCAACATTGCCAAATTCACTTATTAGCTCTAACTGATTTTCTCTTTGTGAAATAAAGGCAAACTTCTTCAACTTAATAAAGAGCATCTACAAAAAAATCTACAGCAAGATTATATTTAATGATGCTAGACTGAATGGTTTCCTACCTAATAATATCTGGAAAAATTGAAAATTGTACACTCTCACTACTTCTATTGAACATGGTGTGGAAGTTCCAGCAGGGGCAATGGGCAAAAGAGAGGGAAAGAAAGAAAGATAGAAAGAAAGAAAGAAGAAGAAAGAAAGAAAGAAAGAAAGAAAGAAAGAAAGAAAGAAAGAAAGAAAGAAAGAAAGAAAGAAAGAAAGAAAGAAAGAAAGAAAGAAAGAAAGAAAGAAAGGAAGGAAGGAAGGAAGGAAGGAAGGAAGGAAGGAAGGAAGGAAGGAAGAGAAAGAAAGAAAAGGAAAGAAAGAAGAAAGAAAAAGAAAAGGAAAGAAAGAAAGAAAGAGAGAGAGAGAAAGAAAGAAAGAAAGAAAGAAAGAAAGAAAGAAAGAAAGAAAGAAAATTTAAAAAGTGGAACTAAAAGACATACAGATTTGAGAGGAAGAAAAAAAGATCTCCTTATTTGTAGATGACATAATTGTCTATGTAGAAAATCCCAAGGAAAACACACACACACACACACACACACACACACACACACGCACACACACACAGACACTTCTTCAAACTAGTAAGTGAGTTTAACAAGGTAATAGGATACAAGATAAATGGAAAAACCAATTGCATGTCTATAAAGTAGCAATGAACACATAGACATTCTAATTTGAACCTAAAAGCTCCATGTCATTTGCAATCACTCAAAAATATTTAGGTGTAATTTTAAGAAACCTTTATAGGACTTGTATGCTGAAAACTACAAAATAATGATGAAATCTAAATACATGATGAGACATACCATGTTCATTGATCAGAGCATACATAGTAAAGATATCAAATGGTGGAAAGAAAGCTAACTGAATCACACAGAAAATGCTAACATCAAATGTGGATGGGTGTGGCTGATAACACTGTGAACTGAGGGAGCTGGTAGATATTTGAGGTTTGTGGCTTGGTTCAGTTGGGTCTAATTATCCTCTTTTATCTAGTGTTTCTCTCAGATAAACTCAATAGAACTGGAACAAATTTGCATTTTCAAAAGCAGGTGTGTTTTCAAAAAATTTGAGCATAACACCCTCGTTGTTAAAATTACTACAGAAATTTCTGTTTTAGTAATTTTTTAAAAAAAGGATAGTTATTAATTGGTAAGATTAGGTATGGAAATATATATGTATACATATACATATTTATAATATTTATATTGTTAATATATATTTGTCACTGGCATTCAAAAGGAAGATGATTTTGTCACTACACCCATTCAGAAATCTTCATAAGTCCCCATTACATATAAAATTAAGCTTTGGCTTACAGAACACCCAGTGATGACATAGGAGGGCAGTCTTTCTGCTGATACAGAGAGAATGGATGACAAAAAAGTTAAAAAACTAGGGTCACAAAAGCACATGAAACAAAAGGAAATGGGTTATGATCTTGATCCTTAACCCAAAGCTTCATTGGGTGCATAGAAGATAAACATCTGAGCAGGACCCTTGTAAGGCAAAAAACATCAGAGCTAGGATGGCAGGTTCCCATCCAGCAGGTGTCCTAGCAGGTGGCAGGTGTCCCAGCAGATACCAGGCTGGGAACCTTGGGATTGCTTTTGCCTTTCCTATTCTGAGTAATTTCCTGTGGCCTCAGACCTGCCCGATTTTGATTGAGTAGTTATGTGTTTTATAAACAGGATGGAGAATAAGGATTGCAATAGACATGGAAGTAATTAGGGGAGCATTCCTAGTTCTCAACCATAGATGGTAGCAACCTAGAGGCTGCCCAGGAGGCATAGGTCTGAAGGGCTGTTTACTTATCTGCTCATGAAGGCATACAAGGTCTGCCCCTACATTTGAACCCCCTCCTTCCACTATGCTCCTAGGCCTCAAGGGAGGGTCCACCTGTGAACGCCTTCCAGAACTGACTCTGAGGGGCCTTCCTCATATCAATAATTCTCCATCTCCTCCAGACCCCAATAGGTACCTTACACACCGGGGGGGGGGGGTTCTCTGACCTATAGAAAAAAAAAAATCCTGCTTCTAAGAGGTTATGTCTTTTCCAAATATTTTTACCTGACACGATGTACTTTTATAATTAGTAAGTTTTCTACACATCCTATACAGTGTATCAATACAGACAGATACACACGCACGTGCGTGCACACACACACACAAACACACACACACACTATATATATATATATATTAGTATCTTTTTTTTAAGATTTTATTTATTTATTTGAGAGAGAGAGAATGAGAGATAGAGAGCACGAGAGGGAAGAGGGTCAGAGGGAGAAACAGACTCCCTGCTGAGCAGGGAGCCTGATGCGGGACTCGATCCCGGGACTCCAGGATCATGACCTGAGCTGAAGGCAGTCGCTTAACCAACTGAGCCACCCAGGCGCCCCTATATATTAGTATCTTATCTCAAAGTTTGCAAATGTGTTTTTATTATTATTATGTTTGGATAGACTTTCATAGACTTTGGGTGCATTACTATTTACTTTTAATAAGAATTTTAGGTTGATCTCAGTATCTGATCTACTGATTTTTTTTAATATATCAAGGATATTTATATCAGGTATACATGAGGACAATTTTTTATCCCAAGATTTTCATGTGCTTTTTAATGCTGCTTTTCTTCAAACACGTTGCTTTTCAATAGATGTATATGGCTAAGAAGGTAATACTATTCTATGTATAAAAATATCTGACTAGAACACTGGGGACAGAGAATACCAGCCTCCAGGTCAGCTTTACTTTCTCATTTAGTACCGTGTCTAAATATTTGCAGTTGTGTTTTTGTAGGTTATTATGGTTGGATAGATTTCATGCATATCTTGGGTATTCCTATTGATTTTAATAACAATTCTTGATTCATACCTGTTTCCCTCTTTCTAGTGATTCCTTTATATGTCAAGGATATTAATACAATATAAGTTATATATGATGGCAATTTATTCTTCCCAAGTTCTCTTGTGCTCTTTAATGCTGTTTTCCCCTAAATGGATTGCTTTTAAATTTGAATAGATTTGTATGGCTAAGAAAGAATACTGTTCTCTGCCTTAAAATATTTGACTAATACACTAGGGGCACAGAACACTATCCCCGGGTATAACAGAATAAGAGAACATCCCCCACCCTGGTAGCCACACAGCCATGGGGCACACACAGAGCCTGGGCTTTAAAGAGAGGTCTAGTATTTGAGTCTCTACCCTACTGTTCTCCAAGAGTCACTGACCCTCTTTGGATCTCCTTTTCTTTCTCTGTAGACCAGTGATCAAAATACAGGCCTTGAATGGATTTTGCAGAGATACAACATAACACACAATGCCACTATTTATTAAGAAGAGAATCGGGGATCCCGGGTGAGAAAATACGCAGTTGGTCCTTAAGCAGATTAGTGTCAGTTAAACGTTGGCTTCCCAGCTCCCAGCAAACCTCCCGCTCAGTCAGAGATTAACTCAGGCTAGAGAAAATAGACAGCAAAGATGATGAAGATGACTACAAAAACAGTTTCTTGTCAGGGTTGTGTTCTCAGGATCCTGGATGAGTCTGAGTGAGGGTCTCCTCTGGGATCATGTGCTTGGCCTGGAGGAAGTGAAGAGAGGGAGTTGGGAGATCAGCAGAGCCAGGAGCCCTGAGTCTCCTCCCCAGGCCACCCAGTTTCGGCTCATTTGGCCTGAATTCCTGAACCTCACCTTGGGCCATGTGAGAACCAATATAGTCCCACTGGCTGTCATGAAGTTACCTAGTGTGGAGAAAGCACAGCTGACATCCATTAAAACTAAAGCTGGAGACAATCTGATTGCACAGTACCATTTCCCAATCCATGCAAAAGAAACACGCCACTACATTTATCACAACTTAGGCAGTGGAATGAGCCCTGTGGCACAGTGTGTACTGGGAAAAATTCCTGAAACCAAAATGTCTGTCAATAAAGGTGCAGGTCCATGGATTTAGGAAAGCAATGAACAACTGTTTTAAAAAACAGGCTAGCTAAAAATAAGTAAGTAAGTAAGTAAGTAAATAAATAAATAAATAAATAAACAAATAAACAAACTGCTTAGCTTTAAGTAATGAAAGGATAATGTTC